>NC_044983.1:109445819-109747484 GCF_008728515.1 Papio anubis
ATTTATTTTTTCTAATTATTGAAATTTTATGTCTTCATTTGCTCTTTAAGCCAGAAGGGTTATGCCTATATTTGCCCTTTTATTTTAAAGTAAGCATTTATACATAAATATTTGCATCCAATCTAATTTATGTCAAATTCAATTATAGAAAAAGGAAAACTAAGTGTTTCCACAGCTAAAATATAAATTGTAACAAATGGCAAAATATTTCACCAAAGGAAACCCTCTACATAGAGATAAATTTTCTGTGAATTTATAAAAAATTTTTAAGAAACACAAAATCCAATATTAAACAAATACTTCCAGGGAGAAGTTTAGGATAAGTTTTTTACTAAATTCAGACAAAGACATTACCACCTCATTTATTAAGTGAATGCATACATTATAAATAAAATATTAGTAAACTGAATTCGGCAGTGTGTTTATATGATAATACATTATGGACAAATTAGATTTATCCCAAGAATGCAAGGTTAGTTTAATATTAGTAATTTAAGTTACGGAGGTTTTGATATTGACAAATTAAATGGAAAAATCATGTGATTTCCATAAGTGCACAAAAAGTGCTAAATAATACTCAACATATAGTTATAACTTTTAAGCAGCATGGTATCAATAAAGGATAATTTTGAGCTAATAAAGGACAGGCACATAAAATAAAACTAAAAAAAAACACTTTTGAAGGGTGCATTTTGAAAGTTGTTACTATAAGATGAGGAAACAGCAGACAAGAATGCTCCTGACACCCATTCTTCTTCAGGAACAAAAATCAAATTATAAGAAAAAAACAAACAAAGACAATTTTTGCAAGTATGATGATTGCTTAGGGAAAAAACTATAAAAATAATCAAAAAATACACAATGAAAATATATTAAGAATATTTTCTGATTACAAAATTAATATATAAGTATAAGCAGAATTTTTAAATATCCCTAGTTATTAGTAAATATAAGCAAAAAACAAAGATAAAATGGCAAATAAAATGTAAACTTTTTTAGAATAAATGAAGGTAAAAATTATCCCTTCATAGACAAAAGTACAAAATTGTATTGAAAATGTAACAATGACTTACAAAAAAGTGAGATGTATTATAGAATAGATTAGAAGTCTATCATATCGATGCGAATTCTCCACAAGTCTATCTATAGATTAAATGCAATTTCAAATCGTATTTCAAAAGGTACTGTGTTTGTCTGTGTTTGTGTGTGTATGAGAGCGAGAAAGCTTGCGCGCGCGCGAGAGAGAGACTTCTCACACTCCTTCTTTTTTTTTTTTTTTGGTTTGAGACAGAGTCTCACTCTGTCACCCAGGCTGGAGTGCTGTGGCATGATCTCTGCTCAACGCAATCTGCCTCCTGGGTTCAAGCAATTCTCTTGCCCCAGTCTCCTGAGGAGTTGGGATTATAGGCACCCACTACCACGCCCAGCTAATTTCTGTATTTTCAGTAGAGATGGGGTTTCACCAAGTTGTCCAAGCTGGCCTCAAATTCCTGACCTCAGGTGATCTGCTTGTCTCGGCCTCCCAAAGTGCTGGGATTACAGGCATGATCCACCGCACCTGGCCTCACACTCATTCTAAAATGAATATGGAAGAACAAGACACTTGCAAAGAATTTAAAATTTAATGACTTTTTTCTGTCAAAATCAAAATTGAATATAAAACTTTAAGACAATGTGATAGAAGCAGAAGGGCAGAAATATAGAAAAGAAAATAAGCAGCATAAGAACGATTTGTTGTATATGTAGTACTTAGTCTATCACAGAATGGATCTTGAAAATCCGACAGCTGAAAAAATTGTGGTAATCAATACATTTTGCAGCAAATATTTGCAATTCAAAAAACTCCTTATGTTATACCACAAACAGAAATGAACTTCACACTGATTAAAGACTTCAATTAAAAGGTAAGACTAAGAAATGCGCAAATGCTATTAAGAAAGAAAACGAGAGGTTTTTTTTTTTTTTAAATAAACCATGTGAAAGGAAATATTACTTAAACCACATGGAAATGAAGCTATAAACTATACAGAGAAAAATAGATACATTCATTCAAATTAAAATTCAGAAATTTGTAATTTTAATTTTCAAATAATCCTATAAAAACAACGAGGAGAGAAGCCACAAAGATATTCCTGACAAAGTACAGTTGATTTTCATTGTCTGTAGTAATAAGTATTATAAAATCACCCTGAGCACTAATTTTTACAAATACTAACATACTGCTCCTAGAGGAGATACAGGGTTAGGTTCCTGTGAGCCTGTGGTCACAACATTTTTATCAACTGACCAATGCATAACCTTCTTTTATGTATGATTTTGTTTAATAACACCTTACTTAACATATATATATATATATAATTGATTAATTAACAATAACTTATGCCCAATTGCACTACAGCTCATGCCTGATTAAAGCTTCTCTAACACATGTATTTTCTCTGTAAGACACATCATTGCCTCCTTGCACTTACTAACACTAGACAGCACTTCATTACTATGCTTAGGGGCATTTTCAATGCTGAAATCACAAGCAAAAAAAAATACGAGAAATATGACACTTCATTACTATGCTTAGGGGGCATTTTCAATGCTGAAATCACAAGCAAAAAAAAAAAAAAAAAGAGAGAAATATGACACTATGTAGACCATGAAAAGAGTGCTTATTTACAATATGAGAGCACAAACCTGAAAACAGAATATCGCCTTGGTCTGCCTCAGCTGGGATTGTTCATGTTCAAAGAGCAACTCAAATATTTTGCTGTTCCATACATATCTGCTAATGAGCACAAAGCACCACAAATATTGATTGTAGTGTTACCAATTAATTTTGGCAAGGAGGCAAATTCACAAATGTGGAATCTGCAAATACTTATTCAAATACCAAATGATGATTCACTGGATTAATATTTGGAATATATAAAATATTCTCTATGAATTAATATAAAAGAGTAAAGCAATCCTGTAGAAAATGGGCAAAACATGTTTGAAATTTGTTGTAAAGAGAAGTCATAGTCAACCTTTTTAGTAATCAGGGAAATGTTAATTCAAAGCATGATTTTATATTCCTTCTTAAAGATTACAGTGAATTATAAAGCCTAACAATAAGAAATGTGGGTGAGAATGTAGTACGATGGGATCACAGTAATATTATTTTTAGTAGTATATATTGAATTAACCATGTTAAAAACAATTTAACATTTTATATCATAAAATTAAATGTTCGTTTTCTACACCAAGCAGTTCAGTCCAAGATATATGCCAACGGGTAATTTTTTGAGCTTGTGTACCGAGAGTCAGGTGTAAGAATATTCAGCTCAGTATTTTCATAGTAGCAAAAATATGTAAACATCCCAAATGCATATCCACAATGGGATGGACAAATAAATTATGCCATCTTCACGTAAAGGAATACCTAGGAATGTTCAGAAATAATAATGAATGAAGTGGTTCATCAACATGAGGGCATCAATGTGAGTGGATTCCACATAGACAATGCAGAAGCACAGAAGAAAGTAATAGAATAATACATATAATGGAAACTGGTTAAACTGTTTTATAAAATAGATAATATCAAACAATATTTGGGAATTGATAATACAAAATCCAGTTGTGAAAGATGGAGTGAATTGTGAATATGGTGAGATTCCTCAGAGAGCTTTTAATATGAAGGTAACATCCTATTGTTTCTTAGCTGATGATTATATAGATGCCATTATACTATTTTTCTAAGCTATAATATAACTTTCATGCTTTCGTGTGTTTTTATAATATCGATCAAGATAAAATAATAACATTGAGATTACCTAAGAAATAAGAACATAGTTTGCCTCTTACATTTGTATAAGGCTCTAATTTTGCGATTTATTTTACTTAACAAAACTTAAATTGATGAGACTGAAATATAGCCATATATATGAAAAAATGAATCTATTTTAGATGTTTTGTTAGGTAAAATCATTCACAAGGTTTACAGCCTTCTACAAACGAGAAGTAAACCATATTATTCCTTCTCAGGTAATCTCAACTTTACTGTTTTTATTTTGATCAAGAAGAAAGAAATATCATAGTCAGTTCCCTTAGGAGAAAGGAAACTGCTTTGTGCACTGTTTGTTTGTTTTTTAACACACTGAACAACATTCTCAGTCATTTCCTCCCGAAAGTTAAGATATAAAAAATACTTCCATATCATTATTCTCTGTTGAAATTTAAAGCAGAAAGAAGGAAGGAGTTACAGATAACAAGACACCAAATTAAGTTTAGCTGCATAAGTTTAGTCTAACTCCTGTTTTGTTTCTTCCATACCTCACTCACAGCTTGCTCTGAATATCTAAGTTCCATTCATTTTGTAAAATCTGCTCTTGTTTAGCATTATATTAAAATTCTTGCAGTGAGACCAAGAAACCAAAGAAGTATATTTGTAACTACTGAAAAACAAATTCAGCAGCCTTTTTGATAAAATACATTTTTAAAGTAGGATATATTTAATTGAGTTCTTGATAATTAACTATGGGTTCAAATGTAAAAACAATGTAACTCCAGTCAAATAATGAGTGTTCAATAAATAATAGACATTATTATCATTATTCTTTTCTGCAACGTAAAGAATCCATAATCAAGAATATTTCTCTAACTTTTGGTAACAGGTAAAAAAATAAATAAACACGAGAGAGTTTTGGTATTATTGAGTCTATAACAATTCCTTAGGAAAAATTTATGTGGTTTACTTTTCTAGCTTTTATAAACAAATTCAAACTATTGTGGCATGACATACCTGAAATTTCAAGATGAAATATGTATGTATGTATGTATGTATTTGATTGAGATAAGGTCTCAGTCTGTCATCTTGGCTGGAATGCAGTGGTACAGTCACGACTCACTGCAGTCTCAATCTCCTGGGCACAAGCAATGCTCTCACCTCAACCTCCTGAGTAACTGAGACCACAGACACAGACAATCATGCCTGGCTCATTTGTTTTATTTTTTAATTATTTTTGTGGAGACTGGGTCTCCTTATGTTGCCCAGGATGGTCTGAAAATCCTGGGCTCAAACCATCCTTCTGCCTTGGGCTCTCAAAGTGCTGAGATTACAAGCATGAACCACCAGGCCCGGTCTTCATTTGTTTACAACATGCTTGAACTGGGTAAAAGAGGAATTCTTTTCTTTCTTTCTTTCTTTCTTTCTTTCTTTCTTTCTTTCTTTCTTTTTTAAATCTTTTTTTATTTTTGTATTTATTATTATTATTATACTTTAAGTTCTAGGGTACATGTGCACAATGTGCAGGTTTATTACATATGTATACATATGCCATGTTGGTGTGCTGCACCCGTTAACTCGTCATTTACATTAGGTATATCTCCTAATGCTATCCCTCCCTCCTCCCCCGTCCTCACAATAGGCCCCGGTGTGTGATGTTCCCCTTCCTGTGTCCAAGTGATCACATTGTTCAATTCCCACCTATGAGTGAGAACATGTGGTGTTTGGTTTTCTGTTCTTGCGATAGTTTGCTGAGAATGATGGTTTCCAGCTTATTGCAGCACTATTCACAATAGCAAAGAGTTGGAATCAACCCAAATGTCCATCAGTGACAGACTGGATTAAGAAAATGTGGCACATATGTGGCACATATGCACCATGGAATACTATGCAGCCATAAAAAAGAGGAATTCTTTAGGTGACCATAATCTGTCCGGAGGGCTGAGTTACGTACCCACTGTTTACCATGAAAAGTATATGTTAATCTCTAGAGGCATGAAAGCTTCTTTTAATTGGCCATGACTGTAGGTGGAAGGGGAATGGTCTGTGCAACATGGGAAATCAGATTGGAGGTACCTTTTATAAACCCATAAAACCATCACCATGTGAACCAGAAAAAGAGAAAATAATGTTCTCTTATCCCCAGGGAAGCAAACACTGGGGATATATTCTTATTTTGGCCTTATATAAAAGGAAATAGGGGGAAAAAGGTAGAAAGTCTCCCCCAGAAAATTCCTAACCACAGCAGTCATGCCAATGTATTTGCATTTGAATTTCAGGCCACCACAATGTGGCCTGAAAATGTGCCGAAGACATAATTATGGTCATTCCTGATAATCTCCACTTTTATGGCACATATAAATGTTGCCAGAGGGCTCAGAAGAGTCTTCAGAGGCTGCTGAGACCCCCCAGCCTCAGCAGGTTTCCAGGTTTTTGACACCATCATGAGAAAAAATTCCAGGACTAGTCAGACTGAAGTGAAAGGCAACAAACCTTTATATTGCTAAGCTAAGTACAAGCTTAAGAGAGAAGTGCAGGTTTGCTCATGAGAATAAGATGTGGACAACACAGTTCAGGTTTCTAATTTTATGTGTGTTTCTTTAATTAGGGTTGAAATAATCATTAGGTATTCTACAAAAGAAAGGGATTTCAGGAGCCCCAGTATCCGTCTCTTTCTGCCTTATTTAGGTTTGCCTGAAAGTGTCATGGACATGTTACCCTGACCAGGGTTTGGCCATTTTTTCTCCCATATTTTTGTGTTTCTATTATCCTGTGATTTCTTTGCCTGCTTCCTGTTTTAGCTGTTGTCTGGGTTTTTCCATCCTCCTGAGACCACCCAGTGCTATTCCTACCTCATAAACACAATTTCTCTCTTAGGGAATCAAGACATCTATATTAAATCCACTGTTAAAAGAATTTCTACAGAATAACATTTCCACAAAAAACTGCTAATAAAAACATGATATGTCCACGAGAAAATAAGCCACCACAAATAAGAATGTGCAGAAATAAGCAGTCGCAGTATCTGATTAACAAAGACTGCAGAATCGAAACTAGCACATGTTGGACAGAAAATAGAATATCGAATGTATACATTGACATTAAAGTGAGCATTGAACATATAAAGGTGAAATAAACAAAATTGCATACTGTTTTGAAAAACAACCAAAACAAAATCCAATACACACACACACACACGCACACACACACTGCATGAAATTGAAAACACACACACACACACTACATGAACTTGAAAATCAATGCACTAGGGAATAAACAAAGAGAAATTTAGTGAGCTGGAAGATTTAAAGGTGTTAATCAGGGAGTAGGAAGAGAACTCTTAAAAGCTGAAAATGTAAAAAGGATTTGAAGAATAAAATAAAAATGTTAAAATGCTTTTTTCATGCAAGAGAGAATAGAAATCATGGGTGAGCGAAGTTTTGGGGGTTTTTTTTGTTTTTTTTTAATAAAAAGTTACATGAATGAGCTCACAGTGATTAAAGGCTTAAATGTTAGACTCAGGAAGCCTAATCAAAAGAAAAAAATACTAATAGAAATATATCTCTATAAAGATATATTCTTATGAAATGGAAGAACCCATAAAAACACTTTTTAAAAAGCATTAAAGCAGCCATATAAAAGAAAAAAAACCAAACAAACAAAAAGTATACAACACAACTATCTACAAAGGAGCAGAGTTTAGACTGATTTCTTATTTGCCTGTATGGGGCTTCTAAAACAGAGTGAAAATGTGTCAGAAAGCAATAAAGTTAATCTATAATTGTAGGCCAAAATTTATTCTTTATGAATAATGATGAAATACATACTTTTCTGACAAAAAACGAAAAAAAAAATCAAAATACCATTAGCATATGTACTTTGAAAAAATAGAGGATAGTAGAAAAAGTGTTTCTGAAGAAACTTTTGGAATGCGAAAGAAATTTTGACGAAAAGGTTATCACAAATTAATTCTATGTAATGGCTTGCTTGGCTGGTATAAAAGTCAAATTTGGTCTGATATGTGTCATTAAGATGGCTCCAAAATCTTGGGCAAAATAGTATAAAATGTTAAATGACTGCATTGGAATTAAGTAATTTAAAATGTGTTTTTATATTCAGGAATAGGGTAAGAATATAAGTTGACTATAATTTTATGTTTAATACATAAGTTTATAAGGTAGGCCTGTGGTTTATGCCTGTAATTCCAGCATTTTGGGAAGTCAAGGCTGGAGGATCAGTTGAGCCCAGGAGTTCAAGAACATCCTGGACAATATTGTGAATACTTGTCTCTACCAAAAATTTGATACAAACAAAAAATAGATGGGCGTGGTGGCATGAGCCTGTGGTCCTAGCTACTAGGGAAGCTGAGGTGGGACAATCGCTTGAGTCTGGGAATTAAAGACAGCAGTGAGCCATGATGGTGTCACTGCACTCCAGCCTGGGAAACAGACTGGTTTGAAAAGATATCCAAATACATACATTGTGGGGATTTTTAATATTTATTTTATGATAATTGTAAATACACATACAGTCGTAAGAAACAGCACTCTTCACTCAATCTGAACATCCTGCATAAACCACAGTACATTATAAGCAGATAATTGACATTGATAAAATTGTTTAACCATATTTAGATTTTTGTAATTACATGCTCTTCTTTGTGTGTATTTGGATGTGGATTTGTAGGAAATTTTATCACATGTGTAGACTCATGTGACCATAAGCAGAGTCAAAATGTAGAACATTTCCATCCTCACAAGGATCCCTGTTGCTGCCCTTTTCTAACCACCACTTCCCCACTTCTCTCCTACTCCACAACTCCCCATCGTTAATACCTGTAAACCAAAATAGGTTCCTTTCCCCATAATTTTGTCAATCAAGGATGTTATACAAATGGCATCACATAGTATGCAAATTTGGAGGATTGACATTTTTTCTTAAAAAAGCTTTCTTCTTCCCTTGAAGTGTCTTTACAGCTCTGTCAAAAATTAGGCATGCTTGTGTGCATTTATTTCTGGTCTCTCTATTCTAATCCACTAATCTCTTCAGCTATGCCACACTGTCTTGATTACTGTGGCCAGGTAGCAATTTAAGTTCCCAGATGTGTTGTCTAAGTTGATTTGTATAGCTACAGTTTCTTTATTTTTATTGTTGAGTCGCATTTCATGGTATGCTTGTACCAATGTTTGTTTAATCATTCACTTACTAAAGGGCAACTGACTTGTTTCCAGTTTTTGCCTATTATGAATAAGAGTGCTACGAGTACTTATGTACAGTTTTTGTGTGAACCTAAGTTTTTATTTCTTCCTGATAAATGCCCAGAAATGAAATCATTGGGTCTATGCTAGCTGCATGTTTAGGTTTTAATGACTTACCCCCAATTTTTTGATGATATATACTACTTAAAATTATGAACAGACCAGTTTGAACAAAGTATGAGTGATCTAGTTGCAGTGCATCCTTGCCAACAATTGATGCTGTGATTGTTTTCTCATTTTAGCCATTCTGATAAGTGTGTAATATTAATATGTGATTTTAAGTTGTATTTCCACAATGGCTAATGAAGATTATCACAGGTTCATGTACTTATTTTCCATCTGTACAACCTCTTTAGTGACATGTGTCTTTGTGTTTTACCCATTTTCTAATTGAGTTGTTTTCCTATTTAATTTTTTTTCTGTTCAGATTTGTGAGGTATGCATGTATGGTCTAGGCACAGGTCCATTGTTGGATATGTGTTTAGCAAATACTTTATCTCTGTCTATAAACTTGTATTTTCATCCTCTTAACATGGTTTTTTGCAAAGTAAAAATATTAACCTTGATGAGCTCCAGTTTTTTGTTTTTGTTTTTGTTTTTGTTTTATTTTATGGGTTGTGGTTTTGGTGTCAGATATAAAAAGTCTTCACAAAGTTGTGAAGCCCTAATATTTTTACATATTTTTAATAAAATTAAATTATGTTTTAACATTTAAGTTTGTGATCTATTTTGAGTTTTTTTTAATTTAAAATATAATGTTTAAGTCAAAATTCTATCTTTTTATCCAATAGCTGTACTAATGCTCCATCACCATTTGCTGAAAAGAGTATCCTTCCTCCCTCAAATTGCCTTTATGCCTTTGTCAGAACTTAGTTTGGACATATTTGTGTAGGTCTACTACTAGGTTTTTATTCTGTTTCATTGATTTTTTTTTCTATTCCTCCACCAACACTACGCTGGTGTGACTGCTGATTCTATACTATTCCTTATTTTTTGGCAGAGTAAATCATCCCAATTTTTTCTTCTTTTAAAATGTTTGTATAGCCCGGGTGACAGAGCAAGACTCTGTCAGTAATGTAGAGATTATGCCTTTTGATATTAAATTTTATAATCAACTTGTCTCTGTCTATGAAAAAACCTTACTGGGAGTTTGATAAGGATTGCCTTAAACATCTGGATTAATTTGGATATAATTAACATCTCTGCTATGTTGAGCATAGTTTATCTTTGATTTCTTGCCTCAGATTTTGTATTTTTAATATATAGATTCATATATTTTGTGAAGATTATATCTAGCTACATAATTTACTTTGGAACAATTGCAAATTATATTGTGTTTTTAATTTTGGTTTGTACAAGTTCATTGTAGTACACAGAAATTCAATTGAATTTTTTGTGTTGATCTTGTATTCTGCCACCTTGCCCAATTCACTAATCAATTCTAGGAGTTTTTCAAGATAATTTAGGATTTTCTATGGTTATTATGCATCATCTATGAACAGAGATAATTTTATTTATTCCTTTCAATTTACTGTGCCTTTTATTCTTTCTTGCCTTATTGCACTGGATATATTGAGTAAAATCATTTAGAGTTGATATCCTTGTTTTGTTCCTGAAATTTAGAGTGATAGAGTCTAGATACAGACTACTAGGACAACTGGGTTTTTCTACAAAAACAAAATGAGAAATATCTCATTCATCACCTGTACAAACACAAAAATACCAGTTTTAGATGAACCTAGAGTTTTAATATGAAGAGGGACATACGTCAATTTTAAAAGAAAATACAAAGAGATAATTTTATTACCTTAAGATAGCAGACTTTTTTCATTCTATTAAAATACACATAACATAAAATTTACTACATTAATCATTTTTAAGTATACATTTTAGAGGTGTCACATAAATTAACATTATTGTGCAACCAAATCTCAAGAACCATTTTCATCTTGCAACACGGAAATTCTAGGCCCACTAATTAACAACTCCCCACTTTCCCCTGTCCTATCCCCTGGAAACCACCATTCACATTTCTCTATCTCTGAATTTGACTACAGGTACCTTATATAAGGCAAGTCATGCAACAATGGCTTTTTTTTTTTTTTTTTTTTGTGAGACGGAGTCTCGCTCTGTCGCCCAGGCTGGAGTGCAGTGGCCGGATCTCAGCTCACTGCAAGCTCCGCCTCCCGGGTTCCCGCCATTCTCCTGCCTCAGCCTCCCGAGTAGCTGGGACTACAGGCGCCCACAACCGCGCCCGGCTAATTTTTTGTATTTTTAGTAGAGACGAGGTTTCACCGTGGTCTCGATCTCCTGACCTTGTGATCCGCCCGCCTCGGCCTCCCAAAGTGCTGGGATTACAGGCGTGAGCCACCGCGCCCGGCGCAACAATGGCTTTTTAAAATACCGTACAAACCACAGGAGAAAAAAGATATATAAAATGAATGCACCAGAAAAACTGTAAACTTCAAAAATACCATAACATAATAGAAAATTAAGCCATTAACTTAAGACAAGTTTAATATATAAAAGAAACATAGGATTACTCTCCCAAAAATATATAAGAATTCCTCTGAATCAAATAACTGAAAGAACAACCTAATAGAAAAGTGGGAAGATTCGCAGAAAACATGAACAGCCAATGCACATTTGGAACAATATTAGTTCTATTTCATAAATATTAGCATTAAAATCACAGTGTAATATCATTTCACATCTACTAGTTGACAGGATTCAAACACTGACAATATCTTGCTGAAGATTTGGAGTAAAGGCATTTCTTTTTTTTTTTTTTTTTTCCATTATGCTTCAAGTTCTAGGGCACATGTGCACAACGTGCAGGTTTGTTACATATGTATACATGTGCCATGTTGGTTTGCTCCAGGTGGGAATTGAACAATGAGAACACTTGGACACAGGGCTGGGAACATCACACACCGGGGCATTGCTTATCCATTGCTGGTGGAATTGTAAATCAGATCAGTCACTTTGAAAAACAGCTGTATTTACCTATTAAAGTCAACTAGAACCCTGTAATTTTATTCTTCTGTATATTCTCTAGAAAAACCCTTGCCTATGTGTTTCACATGGCATATATTAAGATTATCTAAACATTTTTTTTGTAAATCATGAATGTACCTCAACAATATAATGCATAAAATATTTGCAGATATTATTGGCATATTATATATGATATATCTCAAAAACAATTTCAGTAAGATTTCTAAAAGTACATCATGGAATATGTACAGTCTCATTCAATTTATATAAATGTCATTAATTCATGAAAACAAAAGTGTTAATTTTAGGAATACATATATTAGGTAAAATTTTAGAAAAATGTATAGTGATAAACTCTGGATAGATTTAGCTATAAGGAAGAAGGGAACAGGGCATGTTTTGAGAGGGACTCCTTGGGTGATAGTAAGTAAAATATAAATATTGTGTATTTTTATTTTATTTTTATTTATTTATTTTTTTGAGGCGGAGTTTCACTCTTGTTGCCCAGGCTGGAGTGCAATGGCACGATCTCGGCTCACCGCAACCTCCGCCTCCCAGGTTCAAGCAATTCTCCTGCCTCAGCCTCCCTAGTAGCTGGGATTATAGGCATGTGCCACCAGGCCCAGCTAATTTTGTATTTTTAGTAGAGACAGGGTTTCTCCATGTTGGTCAGGCTGGTCTCGAACTCCCGACCTCAGGTGATCCACCCACCTCGGCCTCCCAAAGTGCTGGGATTACAGGCGTGAGCCACTGCGCCCGGCCTATATTGTGTATTTTTAGATGAACGATTGTCTTATTATTATTTCATGCATTCATTTTTGCATTCACCATCACTCTTGTTTTATAGATAATACATTAAAATACTAAGATAAATCATGAATATAGTCTAAACATTTAAAATAAAATGTTAAATTTAGCATGGACCGCTTTCATTTTCAAACAACATCTTTTATTACAGTAACATAGGTAAGACAATGAAATAACTTTATTGCTTATTCACATAATGTGCACTGTTTCATAGAATTTAAATATATTTACTCCATGAAGATGAAGATTTGTTCATTTCATTCATTATCATAGTTGCTATCTGGAAGAGTCCCTCGAGTAGAGTAAATGCTTTATTTCTTTTTGTATGATAGAGTCTCATACTAAGTGCTTCTAATGAAATAAATGAATGAAAAATATAGTGGTGGACTATGTTATACCTGCATTCAGCTATTTAGAATTTAATAAATACATCAAAAAGCACACATTTGCTCATATTTCTCAAGAGTAGTTGCCAGCATTTATACATCTTTGCTTTCCCTACTAAATTCTCAACGTATTAGTGATTAGATGAGAAGGTTTCAACAAATACAATGACTTCTAATAAAATATATTGAATCCAACATGAAAGGATTATATATTTATGCACCAAGTGTATTTCCAGAATATTTATTTTAATAAGATTGGAAATATAAACAATATTTTTAATGTTTCAGAAATCCATGTTTATATGTGGAGATTGCCTTAAAATGAATGTAAGTTTTATAAAAACTAATTGGTTTCATTCCTGAATGTTACATTATATTAGAAAAGGTATAACCAAAGTGATTTATAACATTAATTTTTGCTACACAAGGCAATAGAAGTACTTTCTTTAAAAAATTATATATTATACATTCTAATGAGAAACAGTTCATTGTATAATTTTAATTTTTTATTTGATGAGTAAAGGTGTGTAATGATTCAAAGGGAAACCTTAAATTTTTAAAGAGTGAAAAATTCACCTATCATTATACTCAGTGTAATTATTTGACTTATTAAGTTTCACCAATCTTCTTTTCCATTTACTTTCCGTAAGTTCTTGAATGATGTCGTACTCCAATATAGGAAATAGCATTGTCAACTTTACCCAGAGTGCCATCTAATGGCAGTGTTGCCTCAAATTAAACCAATTTAAATATACTACTTTGCATAACTATTTTTAACTTAAAAAAAGTAAATCAAACATTACATATTATTTTGCCTTTTCTTAATTCTATTAAGAGGGAGATGAAGTGAAGCAATTATATTAAGAATAAGAAGAAAAAAATTCAAAACAAAGGCAAAGCACAATGTATAGGAGGACATTGCAAAGCTATGGATTCATGTGACAGTGCAGAAGGAAGCCTATTTATGTGTGCATGAACTGCGAATAAAAATTTCAAGTTGAGAAGCATAGAAGCAGAGTTAATGATAGACAAGCATGTGGCATAATAATTAGAGAGGAAACAAGGTAGAGAAAACAAATATTCCACTAAAAGTCTTACAGTCTTGATTATTATTTAGCCTTTATCATTTATTAGTTGTAAAACCTTGGGGAGATACCCAACCTGGCTCATCTGTGCCCTTATGTGTACAATGACAATAATGATATTTCTTTCTAACCCGTACTGATCATATTATAATGAGAGAAAAAAAGGAAAACACTTTACATAACTTAATGTTATATAAATGTAAGAGATTACTGTGAGATAAAATCAGTTTATAAGGGAAGTATTATGGAACATAATCAGTCTTTTATGCAAGAGACTAGAAAATTTGTATATATGGCAAGCTACAGTGAACTCTCTTTTAACAACAGGCATGTATTTGGTTTTGGATACCTTTTTTGCATTGCATTTCTTAGTGTATATATTTGTTTACCTAGCTTGATGATTATTATGAAATTATAAATACTGATGAGAAGCACTATTAATTCTCATATATTTGAATTTAATATTATTTTAGGAGATACAAAACTAAACTTAGATTTGGCAGCATAATCTGTAATAATATCTCCAACGGGCAAATTTTGCTTTCTCTCTTCTCTCTGTTTTATTTCCATGTAGAGTTGTATGACAAATTAAAAAAAAAAAAAAGTGCAATATGCCAATTATTTGTAGACATGACTCAGCATGGTTTGTTTTTAACACTTTTGAATGGAAACGGCTGTGTATCATATAATGCAAGTAATTTCAATACATATATTTCCTCTGGGCTATCATGTATCCCTTTAAATTAGGGTTGGTTCAGAGCTTTTCTGAGACAGTCATTGCCTAAGACCAATCAAGAACACCTTCACCGTCTACCATTTAAAATGTTGCTATAACTCAAGAGATCCTCATTTTGTCAAAATCTTATGTATGACTCCTCCAAGTATTGATTCATAAAACCTGTCTCCTATCTCCCTGGATTTACAAGGATCTGCCTAACTGCCTGAAGACACAAGTAGAGAGGAATCTCTTCTTTACTAACACTTACTACTACTTTGATGATAATTTAACTGAATTTTAAGTAAACTTGTGGGCACTTGATTTATTATTTAGTTGTTTTTTAAAATAATTATACGTTTTATTTAAAAAGGAGTTGAACATAAGGAATTATCTTCTGAGCATAATAAAATATTTAACAGATATATACAAATGTTAGTGTTCTAAGTTTGAAAAGGATTACCCAAATCTATATGTCTAATTTCCTGAACCAATTCTAAGAAAAGGTAAGCTTATGATAAGGAAAAACAGAAAATTAAGAACAATTGACAAATTGTTTATTGTCAATTTGTCAACAAATTGTCAACAAACTTGTCAACAAATTGTTCTTTGTCAATCTGTTAAATCCTATCCTGATTTTCCAGCGCAATAATTAATTTAATGATCATGAAGATGTTGTGGTGAAGAGTCTAGCTTTTACAGATTTTCTAAAATATAACTTTAAAAAAACAGTATATAGCCCCACTCTTAATCAATTATATAATATGTTTGTAGTTAATAAGATATTAATTTAAAATTCCAAAGAAGTCTGATTGCAAAGAAAAGTATACATTTATGCATAGTACACAGTAGTAATAAAGTATTTACTTATGTACACAATAGTAAAAAAAGTTAAGGTATGTTGATTTTTCATTATATAAAAAGTTGTTCTCAATAACATAGAAACATTTTTTCAAGGTTGAGAGCAATAATAAAAGGTAGCCAGCATGTAGATATTTATCAATATAATCAAAAAGTATGTGAGAAAGGAAATTACCATTCAGGAATTCCTATAGATACATGTGTGTGTAAGGACAATTTCCAAGAACAACAACAACATCAACAACAAAGAGTCCAATGGAGAGGCAGAGGCAGCAATATAGTTTACAAGTGAGGAAATACTATCTGACATGCAGATAATGAATGAATGGATTGCAGATGAGGCACCATTACATAAGGCAGCTAAAATACAATATTCATCACACATAAACTCTGAACACTCTATTCACTCTATTTTTATGATGTTAGGTACCAAAAAGGCCACTCTTTATGATGATTCATACACCCTTCTACAATGATAGTGATATAATCACTCAAGAATCCACCATTCTTTTCACTAAGGAATCACAAAGAAGAAATGACGCTGAGAAATCATCTGTTCCCTCTCCCTCACCACCGAACAAGACCACACATAAGCAATTCCAGACATGAATATTTGGTTCTAAAACTGGAAGTTGAAAATACGTGGTATGATAAATATTACCGATCTCATCTGACATTTGGAGTAGAAGCATTTTTTTCTCTTACCCTTTCCCAAGTTACAACGGCATAAAAAATTATCATACACGTGAAAGTGGAGTGGAATGTAGATAGTTTAAAATGTAATTTGAAAATGAAAAAGTAAAATTTTTCACTTAACTTACATCAAATTATTCTTAGGATAAAAAATGTTATCAATATCTACAGGGTACAACAAGCCAGGTATTACTTGGGAAAAAAAGAGGAGAGTAACATAGAATAATGATTATATCTCCCTTTCCAATTGTTCCTCAAAACTACAATCGGTATTTGAAAGCTAAGAAATAAGCCAAATAATGAATAATTGAAAATTTCTACAAATTAAAATTAACATGCAATTTTCCTGAAAGAATAGGACATAGTTGAAAAATTATTTGTCTGAGTCAGGAGGTTTAAAATATTGTGGTAGCTATTCTACAGATTTACATGATTAGCATTGGATGTATCAGTTCAGTTTGTTGGAACAGCCTTTTTTCTAAAATACATTAAATGCACTGAGTATTATTTAAGATGAAATCCTAATATGATTTGCAGATATATCAGTAATTTAGACAGGATTATCAAAATTCCACTGAAATAATCAGGAAGAGATAAATCTGTGAACTTTTGACTTATTCAAGTTTTTGAGTTGATAGAATAAATATTAAACATCTTAGTTTGAGTTTTGAACCAGAATGTATCAGCTAGTCAATAATAAAAATATCATCTTTAATACTTATAAATTTTAAGTTGAAAGATGTATTTTAATGTGAGAAACAAACTGTATTTGGTTACTGCCTATTGTCCAAAAAATCTAGAATGCCCTACTGAAGTGAAACTTAATAATGCAGAGTAAATCCACTTGTTCAGGTAATTGACTCCTATTAGTCATGATGAAGAGGTAGGAGCAGAAATAGTAAATTTCCTCCAATAAGTTCCTTTAGAAGACAATTTGCACTCAATTGAGAACACTGGATGAATGTCTATTGTTGGCCAATCTAATAAGTAGCTTGCTCAGTGACAGGAATAAATGGTAGAATAAAGGCCAATAGTGTTTCCCTACCTCATGTAAAGAAAAGACATGAAGAGGAAGCAGTCCTTTCAATTTAACGTAAAGACTATATGAATTCAACTTACTCTATCAAATATAATGAGTGTATCATTGCAAGACAATGTACAAAAGACTGATGTAAAAAATATTCAAAATAT
The DNA here is from genome assembly GCF_008728515.1 of Papio anubis. Classification (NCBI taxonomy): domain Eukaryota; kingdom Metazoa; phylum Chordata; class Mammalia; order Primates; family Cercopithecidae; genus Papio; species Papio anubis. The sequence goes on from NC_044983.1 coordinate 109,463,567, forward strand.
CAAATAATTGTGCTTTTTTGAAGTTTTGGAAAATAATTGCTAAATAATTCAAAAATAGGAATTTAAAAGATTCAAATATGTAGATAAAAATATGTTAAAGAAGAAAATGTGGATATGATGGGGGTGGAAAGATGGGAAAAAAGAATATGTTAATTTATGGCTTTAGGCCCTAATTTGTAGTTGTGATAATGTTTATACTATAGTAATACTATGAAAATTAAATAGGCCGGGCGCAGTGGCTCAATCCTGTAATCCTAGCACTTTGGGAGGCCGAGACAGGCGGATCACGAGGTCAGGAGATCGAGACCATCCTGGCTAATACGGTGAAACCCCGTCTCCACTAAAAAATACAAAAAACTAGCCAGGCGACGAGGTGGGCGCCTGTAGTCCCAGCTACTTGGGAGGCTGAGGCAGGAGAATGGCGTAAACCCGGGAGGCAGAGCTTGCAGTGAGCTGAGATCCGGCCACTGCACTCCAGCCTGGGCGACAGAGCCAGACTCCGTCTCAGAAAAAAACAAAAAAAAGAAAGAAAGAAAATTAAATAAAATGCTTTTCTCCTTTGGCCAAGATGGGGAACAGTTATGTGATTTGTATTTCTGCCTAAACTAACTAAACTTTTTAAGAAAAAAAAATTACATACTTTATTATATATCTATAATATATAATATAATATATAATATCTATAATATATAATACAACTCAATGAACATCAGAAAATGAGAAACTATGATTCCTAAGAAATGGTAGGAAAATGAAGTGAGCTTTACCATGGCCCAAACTCACTGCATAGAGACAGTATTCAAGATATGGGGTAAGGAATGATGAAACAGGCAGAGCCTAAAAGCACCTTTGAATTAAGGGGATGAAACTTAATGTCCAAGGGGGAAAAATGATTATAGTTTGCAGTCAAAGTACCCAAGTGAGAGAACTATGGACATTTGTAGAAGTTTCTTCCTGAGTCTGGAACAGGGCAGGCATGTGGAAAAACTGCCTAATATCAGGTAAATAATTACAAAAAAGAATTAGAGAGGATAATCCCCGAAGGTCATAGAAATTGTGTTATATTTTAGACCAATGTACAAAACCTCATCATGAACAGGGCTTCGAGTGGAGTACTAAAGTGTTTTGCCTTGGTGAGGGGAGCATAAAATTCAACAAAAATTAAGCAATTTCTAGTCCTGTTTATCAAAGATCAAACTGCTTCAAATTTATTTAACTGTATTTCACAAGAAAACAAAAATATTTATAGGAGGAGAAAAATATTTCATTTCAAACTAAGTAAAATCACAATGTTTGGCCTTCAAAATTTAATGGCATAAAAAAATCAGATAAAAAAGACCCAAAGTGATGAGATAAAGCAATCAATACAACCCAATCTAGAAATGACATATATGATACAATTAATAGGCAATGATATTGAAAGAGGTGTCATAATTCAATGTCCTTTGTTTGTGAAACTAGTAAAACTATTTAATACATAATTAATAATGTGGATGATAGAAAAAAAATGTCCAAATCAAACTGCTAGGGATAAAATTACAATGTTTTACATGAAATCTAACCGAATAAAATCAAGACAGATTAGACATTGCAGAAGACAAGATTGGTGAAATTGAAGACATATGAATACACATTATCTATAACAAAATAAACACACTAACAAAATAAACAAACAAAAAAGACTAAAAAACCCCACATAAATAAGGAGTTGTGTCATAGTTTAAAATAGTATAATATAGGTGTAGTTGGATCACCAAAGGTAATGGATTAGAAAAAATAAAAGCTAAAATTGAAAAAGTAATGGCTAAGACATTTTACAATTTTATAAACATTCCAAGCCCACAGGCCACAGAAGCACAAAGATTCCTACATGCAAAATATATAGAAAAAAATTACATATAGGCATATGATAAACTAAGCCTCAAAAATAGGGATAAAGAGAAAATCTTCAAAACGGGAAGAGGAAAAAGATGTATTGTATACAGAGGAAAAACCCTGATTACGACAGCAGAACTTTTTTTAAGCAAATGGGAAAAAGAATGCAAATTCTCTCAACTTCTGATAGAAAACATAAATGTTAAACTAAAATTCTGCATTCAGTAAAAACATCCTATGAAAGTGAAGGTAAGATTAATACATGTCTAGTTTTACAAAAGCTGAAAACAGCTATCAGCTGACTTGCATTTGAAGAAAGAACATAGTTCAAGCAGGAGAGAAGTAATGTCAGAGGGAATATGAAACCATACAAAGGAATATAGAACACAAGAAATGGCAGCTGGTAATCACTTAGAAGTTCAGAAGATCCCAGAAATGAATGCAGACTGTGCTAAGACAATCTAACTTTATTAAAAGTATATGAAATAACAGAGTAAAAGAATTTGTGGAAATAAATTGATTTAAGTCACTTTGGAAATGAGTGGAATCTGTAAGATTAAAGGCAAAATAACTCCACATAAACACTGTACTCTAGTTGATAAAGTTGTTTACTACAGGACTACGGGTTAACAGTTTGCTTATTGTTATTCATATATTCTGAAATTGAACAACTATGTAAATGAATGGCAAGGGCTAGGAACCAGTTTGTATTTTGGAGTAGAAATTTACAGATAAACTAGCAAAAGAGGCTAGAACAATCCATGTGGTAGTAGATTAGAATTGCAAACATTACTATGAACTTAGGTTTAGCTTAACAAAGACATAAATGTTAAATATATAAATATTTATAGGTGTGTGTCTCCACAGGTTAGTAAACATATGCACATGTCCTTTTCCTGTCAGCTGAGAGGGCCCAGAAACAATTTTTTTCCTAGTAGCAATGAGCAAACCTAGCATCCATATCTTAGGTTCTAGTATCAATTTTTTGTAATGAAAGGAACAAGGGTCCCTAGGAGAAATGGCCATTTCTAGGAATCAGGAAGGATATACATCAGATGAACCTGGAGAAGCATATTGTAGTGATCAAGGTCAATATCCATAGGGATAAATCATGTAAGATAGTATATACCTTTGATAGGATGAGATAAAAATGGCATTTTACCTCTGTGGTCTTCCTCTCAAAAACCCAGATTACAGATAAGGAAACCCAGATTCGTGTGGTTTTCCTCTCAAAACCCAGATTAGTGATAAGAAAACCATCAAAGAAATTTCTAAACAGGACATTCATCAAAATACTTGACTAATAATCAATTAAATGACCAATGAAAATGTCCAAAACACTGGATAGACACTGGATGGATAGAATAGAAATTGATAATAGCCGAGAGAGAGAGAGAGAGAGAACAATTTTGCAGTATTTCTGTATGTAAAAATGGGTTCTAAAATAAAGTTTTAAATGTGAAATAATATACTATTTATGGTAACAAAAATATTTTGTATTGAGGGATGAAAATGACAAAATATGGGCAAATATATGTGGACTGCAAACTAGAAAACATTGGTAAGAAATATTGAAGCAGATCTAAATAAATGGAGAGATATTCCATCTCCATCTATGTCGTGACTTAATAATGTTAAGATATTAAAATTGCCTAAAGTTAATCTATAAATTTAATGTATTTCTATGCAAAATTCAAATAGCATTTTTTTTCAGAAATTGACAAGATGAATGCAAAATTCATGGAGACGTTCAAAGGAGTTAAAATAGACAAACTGATTTTGAAAAATGATAAAGATAGAGGAATTATAATACCTGACTTTTAGACTTATTATTAATTTACTCTAATAAAAAGATTGTGCTACTGGAATAAAGATAGACAAATGTGTTAATATAATAAAAAAGGAGTCTACATCTGACATTGAATTTTAACAAAGATGAAAAGGCAATTCAGTGGTTAAAAATTGTCTTTTCAAAAAATCATGCTGGAATTATTGGATATTCTAATGCAAAAAAAGTGAATCAGTGAATCTATATTTATTGCCACATATAAAAATTAACTCACAAAGGTTCATGGAGCCTCATGTAGAGGCTAAAAAAATAACAATATCTGAAAAAACTATAGATGAAAAATTATTTGCCATCTTAAATTAGGCAAAAACTTGGAAATACAACATTAAAGCATGATTCTAATAGAATCAAAATATTGACAAACTGAACTTCATAAATACTAAGAAATTATTTATTTCAAAAACACAGTCAAGAAAAACTTTTAAAAAGTCAAATAATGCACGAAAAATATTTGTAAATCATATATCTGATGAATATATTTTCATATGTAAATTACTCTCAAACTCAAGGAAAGAAAGCAAACAAACTATTGCCAAAATTTGCAAAATAATTGAATAGGCACTTCAATATACAAAAAAAAGAAAACACATATAGAATATAAGCATATGAAGCTCAACATCTTTATTCTGTAGGTAAACGCAAATTCAAACCATAATGAGACAACACTACACACTTATGAGAATAGCTACAATCCTAAAAAATCTTTTTATATCAAATGTAGGTGGGTATATAAAATGGTACAATCACTTTAGAAATCAGTTTGGCATTTTCTTAAAAACTGGAACACAACTCAAAAATATAATTTGGCAAATTATATATCCTTGCTAAGATGTGTACACAAATGTTCATACCAGCTTTATTTGGAATAGCATTTTTAAAAAAACAAAACAACCAAATATCCATGAACAGATGAATGCATCAAAATTGTATATGTCCATAAATGAAATAGTACTCTGCATTTTAAAAAAGGAATTGTTGCTGCACTCAACAAGAGAGATGGATGTCAAGATATTTATGTTGAGTGGAAGAGGTAAGACAAAAATAATGCCCATGAGAGTCCACTTATATAAAATCCTAGAAATGCAAACTAATATATAGTGAAAGAAAGAAAATCAGTGATTTCCTGAGGACTTGGGGGATCAAGTGTAGAGGGGCAAAAAGGAAAAAAAAAAAGCTCATCATATTGATAATAATTATGGTTTCAAGGTTCTCTCTCTATATATATGGAAACTTATGAAATTGTACACTTTAATAATGGGTCATTTAGGTACATTCATTATACCTCAATAAAGCTGTTAAAATGAAATGACATTGTCCTATTTGTTTCACATATAATAACTGACTAGCTGTACATATTTTAATAACCACTGTGAATTCACTTCATCATAATAAACTACTTACATTTATAATATGCTTTGCAATTTAATAATCATTTTCAGTAAAATTATTTTATTAATGCCAACAAAATCCCTACGAGTTTGATATTATCTTGATTTTATGTTGGAAAATCTGGCTTGGAGAGTTTCAATTATTTATTTGAGATTACAGCAGCTAAGAATTTGCAGTAATCCCCTACCTCTAGCTGACAGGTAAGCACCCTGCTCACTAGATCATACTTGCCTTACTCTTTACTGTAGTTTGTTATCTGAAGTCCACTGTGTGCAAATTCTCTTTGAATGTTTATGGCATTCTCTATGTTCGTTGGTTTATATCATCGACCATATCATATTTCATTTTTATACACTTCATTTTTATCCAGAGCTCTGAGCACATGCCTTTTACAAAAGGAATGCATAATGAATGCTGTGGTTGAATTAGATTTATACATTTATTTTTGTAAATCTTCTGCAATCTCTGCAAACTACTGTGTGTCACAAGACCTTCACTTAAAAAATAAGCATGGAATTTCAAATCCATTAGACTTAATGATCTCGAATATCAGGGAGTTCAAAGGAATGAATAAGCAAGGGATTAAGTTCTCCTCTCCCAGCTTTCCCCTCCCCATATGTTTAATTAGTTTACAAAACATATAATCACTGGGAATAAATACATACAATGTCTTCCCAATGTTTATCCATTATCTATTTTTTAAATTATTATAAAGTTCCTCCATCTGTATTTTATCAGGGACAGTATCTCTATACAATGACTTATAAAATATTTTAATGTGCTTACCAACATTGTGATGATCTATAAATAAGGGTAGTCTAGGACATTTGAAGTACTCGTCTTGAGTATATCTCATGCAGACAAAAATTAATCCAATGTCACTAATTAGAGATTTTGAGGTTTCATGGACATCCTACCAGATTTTAGACATGTAAAAACAGAATTCTTTCACAGAATCCTTTTACAGTTTGTTATTAAAAACTAAGCTACTAATTATTAGTTTATAATGTGCTACAATATTCTTTTTTAGTGTAAGAAGATGTGGAGCCCTCAGACCTAATGGTTTTTAAAATATCTAAGGTAGGACTTAAAAATTGGAGGAAGGACTTATAAATGGACGAATCCCTTCAATGAAGTATAGTAGAACGGTTCCTAGATGAATATATTAAAAGGAAATAATAGAAAAAAGATATAATATTCCAATATTTATGATTTTAGTAACTTACATTTTTAGAATAATGTAAAAATGTAAAAATATGGTGAATTGTAGCTGCTGCCTACATATGAATAGAATAGTTTTTATAATTATAATATTAGGTGGCTCCTTTTTGAATCAATATGGTAATTTGTGAACATATGCATACACAGATATGTGATCAATATATTATACATACATAGAGTTTATATATTGAATATATTATAAATGCATGTAATCAAGCATAATTAAACTGATATATACTTTACAATTTTATGGAGAAATAATAGACTGAATATTTACTACATCTAATGATGTAGAAAGAAACATTTAAAATAGCTTACAAAAGAAGGAAAGTAAAAGAAAGTCTATGAAGATTGTTTGCTACCATATATCAATAGAGAGACAGGGTTCCTATAACCCAAGGATAAAGAATGAAAACAAACCCATTCTGTGATATATTACAGTGATAAAACTGATACACTGCAGTCTTTGTGAAAGCTTTAGGATTTTTCTTCAATTAAAAGCATATTTGAGCATACACCATAATTTACCATATGGATGAATCTGAATTCCATGAATGGAGAAAGATTTGCTATATAATACATTTCTGTATGTTTTTAAATTTTATACTTTTTTGTTAGGCTCTTTTTGAAGGAATTAGTTTTTTTAGGAAATTTATTTGAATAATAAAGGACTACAGATTATGAAGTTTAAACTTTTGATGGGACTGAACTTTGTTAGCATTCTCATGGTTAAACGTAATGGCATAAGAAGTAGCTGAACTGGCATTCAAGGCTTAAGTACAGTGAAAAAAATTTACAGATTTATGACTGATAAGAGATTTATTTCACTTCTTAATTTTTGAAAAATAGAGACTTTATGCTTCTCTATCATAAGCAGTATTAGAAGTGATATTAATTATGTTTTAGTTGAAATAAAAATGTCAGTTTTAAAATTTGCTATTATGACTAATCATGGCATTTTTGAATCACAATCCAAGATCCAAACAGCAGAAATATAAAAGTATAATCTCAGCAAAATTGTGGTGGTCTCTAGAATTTAATAAATAGGAAATTGCTGTTTAAAACATGTCAGAAATGTTGGCTGATTGACACTGGGATTTAAAAGCTTTGCTCTAAATGACAGGGCTAAATGTTGAAGACTGTAGTCTCAGGGATATGTTTTTTAATAGTCTTCTTGCACTAATTGTATCCAAAAGGTTACATATAACCATGTACTACAGTTTGGTTTAATTATAAGCTAATTTGATAAGGTTCATCAGGAAGACTATTCAAAGCATAAGCTATCTTTACATGGCAAGTAGTTAGCAGAGTTTATAAAATGTATTACAGTTATGCCCAGATTTGACTGACTCACAATAAAGTTAATTACATCTTATCCTTGTGAAACTGATGTTACTTGTTTTATTTTCAACATTTGAATTTTAAAGCATCTCATTTTTGGGAGGGGGTATCATTATACAATTGGAAGCCTTACTATGATAAGCTAAGTAGAAATATTGTTAAAAAGCACTTTCGAAGCTGTTTCAGGCTACTGATAGCTGTCATCATTCGGAAGTAATTGCAATATAAAATTAATTATGTTGTCATAGATGAACAGTGACTCCTCTCCCTTCAAAAGGCAGAAGAGAAAGAGAAATGTAGTTCATTTCTAAATGTGGCACCTCTTCAAACTGAAGGTGGAGCTCAAAATGAGCTTCAGGTTTTATAAGATTGAGAAACTGATTTCATTATATATTTTCCATCATGTGTCAATTTTCATTTTCTAATTTTTGCCATCTGTTTCCTCTTATAATTATGGCTTAAATAAATAAAAGAGTTGAGGTGGGCACAGAGTCATTCATCATGTGGCAGTTTACACTGGTGTCTACTCTAAGCTACCATCATAATATGATAACCTATGCAGATAATGATAATAATATGTAGTGTTTTAATGCAGATAAAAGAAAATAAAACAAGAACAGTGTGTTCATAAAGTGGTTAAAGAACATTTTAATTACAACCCCTACCATCAGCTCCTAGTTGTGTTTGTGAATAACTTTATAGTCTCAGACACTTTCGATTAAAATCACTTTATTCCATGATGCAAATAGAAAAGTCAAGGTGGATTTCTACTAAAATTATTCCAAAAAATGTAAAAGGAGGGACTCCTCCCTAGCTCATTTCATTAGGCCAGCATCATGCTGATACCAAAACCTGGCAGAAATAAAACAACAACAAAAACACAAGCTTCAGGCCAATGAACATCAATGCAAAAATTCTCAATGAAATACTGCCCAACTGAATCCAGCAGCATATCAAAATCTTATCCACAATGATCAAGTCGGTTTCATTTCTGGGATGTAAGTTGGTTCAACATATGCAAATCAATAAATGTAATTCATCACATAAACAGAACTAAAGACAAAAACCACATGATTATCTCAATAGACAAAGAAACAGCTTTCAATAAAATCCAACATCTCTTCATGTTAAAAAGTCTCAATGAACTAAGTATTGAAGGAACATACCTTAAAATAATAAGAGCCATATATGACAAACACAGTCAATATCATACTGAATGGGCAACATTTGAAAGCATTCCCCTTGAAAATCAGCACAAGACAAGTATGCCTTCTCTCACCACTCCTATTCAACATAGTATTGGAAGTTTTGGCCAAGGCAATCAGGCAAGAGAAAGAAATAAAGGATATTCAGATAGGAAGAAAGGAAGTAAAATTATCTTTGTTTGAAGATGATATGATCCTATATCTAGAAAACCCCATTGTCTCAGCCCCAAAGCTTCTTACACTGATGAGCAACTTCAGCAAAGTCTCAGGATACAAAATCAATGTGCAAGAATCACTAGCATTCCTATACACCAATAACAGTCATGCAGAGAGCCAAATCATGAATGAACTCCTATTCATAATTGCTACAAGGAGAATAAAATGCCTAGGAATACAGCTAACAAGGGAAGTGAAAAACCTCTTCAAGGAGAACTATAAATCACTGCTCAAGGAAATCAGAGAGGACACAAAGAAATAGAAAACATTCCATGCTCATGGATAGGAAGAATCAATAGCATGAAAATGGCCACTCTGCCCAAAGTAATTTATAGATTCAATGCTATTCCCATTAAACTACCATTGACTTTCTTCATAAAATTAAAAGAAAACAGCTATTTTAAAATCCATATGGAACCAAAAAAGAGCTTATATAGCCAAGACAATCCTAAGCAAAAAGAACAAAGCTGGAGGTGTTATACTACCTGACTTCAAAATATACTAGAAGTCTACAGTAACCAAAACAGCATGGTACTGGTACAAAAACAGCTAATGGGTGCTAGGCTTAACACTTAGGTGATGGGTTGATCTGTGCAGCAAATTATCATGGCACATGTTTACCTCTGTAACGAACCTGCACATCCTACATATGTACCCTGGAACTTAATATAAATTTGATGGAAAAAAAATAAAATCAAGTTGGAAGAAAATTTGCTGATATTTTTCAAAAGGATGCTTTAAAATATAAGCTCCTTTGGCGATATCTCTCTAACGTGCTTTACTTCCAGACCTTCAAGCTTTTAGAGGTTGCTGTAACACAGGTAAATCAACCTATATTAGACTCTTTTACAGATGAAACATTTGTACAACATATTTAATAATGTAGATACTTTTAACTTTTTCATAATAATGTTGATGACTAAAACTATATTGATGAAAAATTAATGGCAAAACATAATTCAGTTTCTGGCTGATAAAATGAAACTGCCCAAACCTCGAAAATGGCTACTTGAAAAGTGAAGTTTTCAGTAATATATACTTACTCTTGATATAATCAAAGTTGCTTCCGTAATTCAGTTATTTTAAAATATCTTGAAACTTAATTCATTCAAACTTAATGTATTTCTTTCTCACCTAAGGGATCTTACTCCTCAGAGAAAATAAAAATTAATAAAAGAAATACCTAAATCAAGTTTTCTCTAATCGATAACGCTGAAATTGGAAAATAATAAAAGTAGTGCTCTAATTTTTATTATTGGCCTTCCTATAAATTTTAGAAATCACAATGGCTTATCTTAAAATATGAGTAAAAAATATAACAAAAAGATGAGTGAAGATAATTCCCTTTTATACTGAAGTGAAACCTAGAAAGGACTTTAATTGCTTTGTAAATGAGTACAATGTGATTGCATCAGAAACAAAATTTTCTATCAAACATTTATACAGAAAATGTTTTATTTTCAATAAATCAAAATTCAATGTCCATTTGGTCTAAGACATTTTAAAGCATTATTCTGTGTCTTCCTTCAACTCTATGACTTATTTAAAAATATCTCACAAACTGGGACTAAATTCTAAGGGACTCAAAAAAATGGAGAACATTACCAAATAATTATGCTTATCTATTAATTTTCATTATTACTTCTTTGCTTTCTTTTTTTTTAACCTGGAATAATTTAGCATTAGGCCTATAAATATTCTGTTCTAATATATTTTTGAGAGAGTTTACCCAAATTTGAATGTAATTCAAAAGCTGATTATCAACATTTCTTATTTTCAGTTTTTTAAGACATAGAAAACCTAAAATGAAACATTATTACCAGTTTTATTTGTCTATGAGCTAAAGTACTTTCAGTTCAAGATAAATAAATGAGACACTTTCTTTTAATGCATATTATTAGAGATAAGACAGTATATATTTCTGATTCAGGTAAATCTCATAGGATATGAATTATCCCAAATTTATTTTTAGATAAAATCTGATATTCTCAAGTTTCCTGCTTTCCAAGTAGCTCCAGATTAGCAGAACAAAAATGCTTTTATATTGGCCCACTTCAAATGTTCAAACCTTCAAAATTGTTCTATGACAATAGCCCCAGAAATCTGCATATTTTTTGTCATCTTGTACACTTATCTCTTGACCATATCACTTTTCCCTCCCACATTTGACAACAAATTATTTTTGCGTTGCTCTAAGTTACTCCAAAACATGTTCTTTTGAATATTTTATTTTTTGTGTTTGTATGAAGTATTCTTCCATTTCAGATAGTCACGTGTATGTCTTGCAATGCAGTTTTCAGAAAATACTCCCTGGGGAATTTGAGAAGTGCTTACTCCCACTCACTGTGTGGTCCTATGCTGCAGGCCAAACATAATTAAAATTATTGTAGTCATCTGAATACTAGACTCTATTCTAACAAATTAGCATTAAAATGCCAGAAAAAAAAAAAAAATGAGCCAAGCTGACACCACTAGACAAAAACCATTAGTAAGCTTTATTTCTGCCTTAGCAAGACCATTTCAATTCAGAACTCCCAACAGTTCATCAGAGTCTGTGGAGAATCATAGACAGATTAGATGGAAGTAAAATATTTGAATTTTTTTCATTTAATTCTTCTAGCTAATTTATGCACTTGTACCACTGGATAAGCTCAGTATCCTGTGTCCTCAGTATCTTTGTGGCACATATAATTTTTTGCTTTGCAATATCATACTTCTTCTACTTTCACAGATTAATTCCATCATATGGTATTTTACTTCTGTAGTACTTTGACTTACCTAATCATTCGGCATATTTTAAGTTCAGACTACATGTGAGTTGTAGTACAAAATGCTAAGAATATAAAACCATAAAAACATAACCCTGCATGGCAAGAAGCTCACAATCTAATAGGACAGAAGACGAAGAAGTAAATAGATAAGAGTACAATTCGATACTCAAATAACTAATTAAAAATCATGCAATATACTTGCTCTTCTCTTTATCTTTCCTCTCTTTAATGCTTAACATAATTTTGACTTCTTAAACCTTTTCTCATGATTATGGACATCTTCTAGCTTAAAGAAAAAAAAATGAAGTAAAAATCACACAGGAACATCGACATATGGATTTTCATGGAATAATGAGATCCAAGTGAGATCTCCATCAACCCACGATTTCGAAAATCTAAAATAACATCAGCCCGTATTGTTTACTTATGTCCTCAAGAGTGCTTTATGAATAGAGCTTCTGACTAAGGGCAGATGTTGTCAATGTATAGTTCAATTCTGTTCATTCACCACTGGGCCATATTCTAACCTTCACTTCTTCCTCCACGTATAATCCTACTGAAAATAATAAGCTTCATTGAAAAGAATGTCAGCATTGGAACCAAATGAGCCTGGGTTTTAGTCTTTCCTTAAGAACTTGGTTGAGGAAAATTATTAAAACTCCTTGAGAGCTTGTGTGATCATTTAGTTTAGAACAGTAGTTCTCAACGAGAGGCAATGTAACATCTCAGGGATATTTGGTAATATCTACAGATATTTTTGATTATCACAACTGATTGGTTGCTACCAGTAGAGGATACGTACGCTGTTAAACATTCTATAATAAACATAGTAGCCTCCCATAAAGAATTTTCTGACTCCAGATGTCAATAGGGCCTCTGTTGAGAAAAATATGTGTATTTGTTTTCCAAAGCTGCTACAACAAAATACCATAGACTGGGTGGATTAAATAACAGAAATTTATATTTGCATAGTTCTGGAGGCTGAAAGTTGTATAATATATATTAATAAAATATAAAATTAGGTGTATGTTATTAAACCTTTAACATTAATACTTAAATTATTAAGTATAATTATATATTCAATATGTTAGTATATACTAAAAAGGCTCTCTCATCTCACGAACATTTTTTTCTGCTCAATTTTGATGATATATTCAGAATCTGACTGTAGATTTTCACTTCCATTGTCGTGATACTCATCTTTGCCACTATATTGGTTAGCTATTGTTAGTAAACCACCTGCCACAAAACCTCAGCAACATATGACAACAAACATTTATTCTTATAAATATGCTGTTTAGTTGTTGTGATTCTGCTGACTTGGCATAGGTGTTCAGGTAGAGCTCAGCTCAGTGGTTCTACATCATGTGTCCCTATCCTTGTCCTGGGATCTTTGTGCTAATGGATGCATGCTATATGAATGGAGATTGTGGAAGCATAAAAGAACAAAGAGGATACTGTAAGGTTTAGAATCAGAACTCACTGAGTCCCACTTCAAGAAGTGATAACACATACCTGGAGGGGAAGGAAGATTTTTGGCCAAACATTTAATCTATCCAAGCAGTGGGAGTAGAGTCATGACCTTGAAATTATTAACCTTGGGCTGGAGTACAGTGGCTCAATCTCGGCTCACTGCAACCTCCATTTCCTGGGTTCAAGTGATTCTATGTCTGAGCCTCCCAAGCTGCTGAGATTGGAATTACAGGTGTGTGCAACCACATCTGGCTAATTTTTGTATTCTTAGTGGAGATGAGGTTTTGCCATGTTGGCCAGGCTGGTCTCAAACTCCTTACCTCAGGTGATCCACCTACCTTGGCCTCTCAAAGTGCTGGAATTATGGATGTGAGCCACTGCACCTGGCCTGTATAGAAGAGTTCTTATCCAACTTTGAAATAATTAATATGACTGGCAGGATTGGGTAAATCTATTTGGACCTCCTTTGGCCAAAGACTCAACCCAATGTTTAGGAAAGGGTAAGGTCAGCCACAAAGTCCCAAATTAAAATATGTTGCCTAGGGAAAGGAACATTTCTCGTAGTACAAAGTAAAAAGACCCTTGGTCTTCCTTAGTAACCTTCTGAGTATATGAAAATGAGATGAAACCCCGTCTCTACTAAAAGTACAAAAAAATTAGCCGGGGGTAGTGGCGGGCGCCTGTAGTCCCAGCTACTCGGGAGGCTGAGGCAGGAGAATGGCGTGAACCCTGGAGGCGGAGCTTGCAGTGAGCCGAGATCGCGCCACTGCACTCCAGCGTGGGCAACTGAGCAAGACGCTGTCTCAAAAAAAAAAAAAAAAAAAAGAAAAAAAAAAAATGAGATGAGCATAATTCAAATGTAGAAATATACTGATAAAAACATTAACAGTTCCCTATTTTAAAATTCATTTGAAAACAAAAGAGAGCTCAAATAGCCAAGACAATCCTAAGCAAAAAATAACAAAGCTGGAGTCATCACACTACCTGAGTTCAAAATATACTACAGGGCCACAGTAACAAAACAGCATGGTACTGGTACAGAAACAGACACATAGGCCATGGAACAGAATAGAGAGCCCAGAAATAAGACCATACGCCTACAACTATCTGATCTTCAGCAAAACTGACAAATACAAGCATGGCGAAAAGATTCCCTATTCAATAAATGGTGCTGTGTTAACTTGCTAGCCATATGCAGAAGATTAAAACTGGACTCTCTCCTTACACCATGTACAAAAATTAACTCAAGATGGATTAAAGCAAAACCTAAAGTAAAAAAACCCTGGGTTTCATGATTGCAACAAAATTGCAAAAAGCGATTGCAACAAAAACAAAAATTGAGAAATGGGATCCAATCAAACTAAGGAGCTTCTGTGCAGCAAAAGAAATTATCAACAGAGTAAACAGCCTACACAGTGGAAGAAAATATGTGCAAACTATAAATCCTAAAAGGTCTAATATACAGCATCTATAAGGAATTTAAACAAATTTACAATTAAAAAAACCATACAAAACTGGGCAAAGAACAAGAACAGACGCTTTTCTAAAGAGGCCAACAAGCATATGAAAACACGGTCAGCATCACTGATTATTCGAGAAGTGCAAATTAAAGCCACAATGAGATATCATCTCATACCAGTCAGAATGGCTATTAGTAAAAATCAAAAAACAAATGCTGGCCAGGTTGTGGAGAAAAACGAGCAATTATATACTGTTGGTTGGAGGGTAAATCAGTTCAACAATTGTAGAAGACGGTGAGACCATCCCTCAAAGACCTAAAGACAGAAATACTATTCAACTCAGCAATCCCATTACTAGGTATATACTGAAAGGAATATAAATTGTTCTATTATAAAGACACATGCCCACATACATTCATTACAACACTATTCACAATAGCAAAGACAAGGAAACAACCTAAATGCCTATCAATAATAGACTGGATAAATGAAATATGGTACATATACACTATAGAACACTATGAAACCCAAAACAGAACAAGATCGTGTCCTTTGTAGAGACACGGATGAAGCTGGAGGCCATTGTCTTTAGCAATCCAACACAGGAACAGAAAACCAAAAAACACATGTTCTCACTTATAAGTGGGAACTAAATGATGAAAACATGTATACACATGTATACATAGAGGGAACAACACACACTGGGGCCTATCAGAGGGTAGAGGGTGGGAGGAAGGAGAGAATCAGGAAAAATAATGAATGAGTCCTAAGCTTAATACCTCAGTGATGAAATAATCTGTACAATAAACACCTATGACACAAGTTTACCTGTGTAACAAACCTGCACATGCACCCTTGAACTTACAATAAAAGTGAAAATAAATCATAACATAATAATATTAAAGAAAATGTTAACAATTCCTTTGTTGTGTTCTCCCAACAATTCTATAAAAAAGAAGCTTATAATACACACACATATAGATGCATATTTATAATAATATAGTTTCAATCATACATATATTAATATATGATTTCTTTCATTTAATTTCTATATTAGAAAATAATACAATCAAGTATAAATACAAATTTTGGTTTAACATATTTTTTTAAATATATTCTTATTTTCTTCTGTATTAAAATAGTGCCTAGCATATTTACCTTTAAATTATTGTCACTTATTTTAAGTACTTATTAAACCTCAAGTGAAAAATAAAATAATATGCTTCTAGTGGTTGAAACTAGTTCTAGGAATATTTTCTAGAGATTTAAATAGCAACCTTCTGAAAGAAGAAAAGGATTGTTGTATTATTGTTTCATATTCAAATGGCTTGTATGCCATTTTAGAGAGCATACTGCTGACAGTCTTAATTTTCAACTCATTATCAGTTTTACACAGCCCAGCGTGTCAGAGTCTGGTGACTATTTTATAAAGATGTGACTCTATTCTTAAGAAGAAATGATAATTATAAATTCTTACAATGTGAAAGGCCCCATAATAACTTTATCCCCCATGTAACATTAATAGAGTTGGTTTAATAAATCAGGTTGATTGCCCATAATAAATCTACAATCCTGGGTTGCATTACAGTTGCAGTCATATCTGCATGATGCAGTTTTACCCCTTGATGGCTGCCAGTTGCAAAGACATAAATAAAGATTAGGTAATGATGAAGACTGAAGCGCATGCCAGTGCTTTACAATTGTAATTTTATTGCCTTTAAATCAGCACATTTTGGCATGGAAATTTTGTGGCAAGGAAAACTCAACTGTTTCCAAAATATAAAACTTATATTTATGATTATAGTTGCTTTTAGAGAGATAGTTTGCATTAAAAAGGTACAATATTACTCAGTTATAGTCATTATGAAAATTATCAGAAAACAAGCATTTTACTGAGTGTGGCATGGCTCCAGAAGCCTCTGAAGTACATGTTTTCTCTACGCCAGCAGTGAGGTATCCCAAGGAGGATTTCAGTAAAGATGGTCTGAATCCATCTTAAGTCAGATTTGGGTTAGAATAGCTTATTAGCATTTATCTGTTATGTTCGCTCTGGAGAAAATACCACCTCCCGTTGCAACTCTCTCCTTCTCCCTTGGGCCTAGAAATGATTAGCATTGTCAGGATGTATAGTTACTAATGGCCTCTCAAAATTCAAAAACATTTTTTCCCTGTCTTTATTGAAATAGATGAGAGGCTGGAAAATGCAGAGACATCCTACTTTGTTCTACTCTAAATTAAATAAAATGACTAACACACACACACGTGCACATATACAGCAAGGCAGAAAAAGATCCTTCTTTTATGTCTACTACATTTCCACGAAAATGATGTTAACCAAGAAACATTTGATATGATGTTACAAATACACTATGCTTCATACCCTCAGCCTCATTATTCTATAACTCATATAGTATTTATCTAGCACCAATTCAGTAACAGCTACGTCAATCTGATTGAGCCCCTGTCACTCTCAGTTGGTTCCTTTTAGATACTTGTTAGAGAAACAGGAGGGGATGCTGACATTTACAGTTCCTGTCTCATGACATTGCAATGCACAGACAGCACTGACTGTGAAATAAAAAAAGTTAGTATTAATAGTGCTTGAGGAATTATCAGTCCATCCACAGTGTAATACTCCAGAGCATATCAAAATATACTCCGTAAAGTCATTCTTCTTCAAGCCTGATCTTGATATTGAAATATTAGCATTCATTTATACTTGCTTTCTGGCTTTAACTCTGCTTTCTGATATCTAAAATGATCTTAGGTTCACTTAGCTATGGCAGCCTGTCTAGGGAACCTCCCCGTTAGACGAGTTATACAATGGAAGAGATTTAATGAGAGGAAAGGAGGAGGGAGAATAATGGAAGAATAACAGAGATCCTTCAGCACCATCTGTGTGCCAGGCACTTTGTTAACTTACTTTAAAAGCATCATCTCGGGCCGGGTGTGGTGACTCACACCTGTAATCCCAGCACCTTGGGAGGCCGAGGCGATGGATCACCTGAAGTCAGGAGTTCAAGACCAACACAGTGAAATGCTGTCCCTACTAAAAATACAAAAAATTAGCCAAGTGTGGTGGCACATGTCTATAATCCTAGCTACTTGGGGGGCTGAGGCAGGAGAACAGTGGAAGCTTGGAGGTGGAAGTTGCAGTGAGCCGAGATCACGCCATTGCACTCCAGACTGGGCAACAAGAGTGAAACTCTGTCTCAAAACAAAACAAAACAGGATCATCTCATTTCATAATCATTTCAAACCTATAACAAAAATGTATCCTATTTCATTCATAAAGAAACCAAGAGAGTTCAATTAACTTAGTTCGAGTTATACCTGTTGTAAAAGTTAAATCTAAGTCAAATAAATTAGGTCAGATTCTAAAAACAGGTCTCTTAGGAAAAGGATAAGTACGAATTTTAATTGCCTTGAGAGTCATAGGAAGCTTCCCTGATGTGGTTTGGCTGTGTCCCCACCCACAATCTCTGCTTGAATTGTAATCCCCATAATCCCCACGGGTCGAGGGAGAAACCAAGGGAAGGAAATTAACTCATGGGGGCAGTTTCACCCATGCTGTTCTCGTGACAGTGAGTGACTCTCATGAGGTCTGATGGTTTTATAAGGGGCTTTCCCACTTCGCTCTGCTACTCTTCCCCCTACTGCCTTGTGAAGAAGGTACCTTGCTTCCTTCTGCCATGATTTTAAGTTACCTGAGGCCTCCCCCACCGTTGACTGTGAGTCAATTAAACCTCCTTCCTTTATAAATTACCCTGTCCCTGGGAGTTCCTTACAGCAGCATGAGAATGGACTAATGCATTCCCCCAAAGATATTTGCCCCATCCCCCATACAAAAAGAAAGAGAGCTCTGCTTTCTGGTCTTAGCCTGAAGTTCCACAGGCAGAACCTTTATAACGGATAAAAGCCAGAAGGAGTAAGAGACATGAAAACTAATATTTGATTTTAAGGCAGATCTGTAGAATTAATGCATTTTGAGTTTTAAAAATATTCATTACATTTAATAGATTAACAAGTAAATTATATGATATATTATAGACGTAGTTGAAACTATTGTGGGTATGTTCCACTCCCTAAGGAGCTAACAGTGTAGTTTGTTCTAAATAATATAAAACACTCTAACAATACAGACCAGATATCCAACCATATGACATTTTTATTACTTTTCTATTGTTGCTGTAACAAACTATTATGAATGTAGTAAATTAAAGTAACACAAATTTATGATGTTACTGTCCTTATGCTGGAAGTCCAAAATCTCTCACTCACCTTCCGCCATGATTTTAAGTTTCCTGAGGTCTTAAAATCCCAGGAAGAAATAAAAAGCATTTTGACGGCCTGGCACAGTGGTTCAAGCCTGTAATCCCAGCACTTTGGGAGGCCAAGGCAGGCGGATCACCTAAAGTCAGGAGTTCAAGACCAGACTGGGCAAGATGGTGAAACCCCGTCTCTACTAAAATTACAAAAATTAGCTGGGCATGGTGGCGGGTGCCTGTAATCCCAGGTAGTCTTGATGGCCAAAGTCATTTTTTCCCATCTTTAGAAAACTACATGGGAACAAACAGATTGAACAGGTCTGAAGCTACTGTGTGTGCGAATGAACACTATTTTGCTTTATTTCAGAATGCTGTAGATCTATTTTGGATTGTATATTGTGTTTGTGTATTTATGCTTTGATTCATAGTAACTTCTTATGTTATGAAATTGATTTGCATTGAACACAAACTGTAAATAAAAAGAAAGAAATGGAAAAAAAACAAAAAACAAAAAAACCAGGAAGAAAGGGCCCTTGGTAAGTTCTGTGCCTTACGGAGGTTCCAGATCTGTTTCTTTGACTTTTTAAGGATATAGAAGATGTTGCATTGCCTGGCTCATGTTCTGTCCTTCCAGTTTCAAAGAATATCACTTCAGTCTGTTTCCTTTGACCTATGTCCTCTCTCTCTAGTTTTGACCCCTTTTGCCTTTCTCTTATAAGAACATCTGTGATAACATTGAGTCCATCTGGATAATGCAGGGTAGTTTCACCACATCAAGATCTTGAGCTTTATTACATCCCCAAGCCCCTTTTGTCATATAAGAAAACATATTTATAGAATCTGAAGATTAGGACAAGAACATCTTTGGGGCCCATTACTTTGTCTATCATGATTTCTAATGCTAAATAAATTAGGAGAGAAAAATCAGAAAATTCAAATTATGTGCACTCCTATAACTTCACATAATCCTACAATTTTCAAGTTATGTCTTATTCCTCCATGCATAAAAGCCTTTTAAATATACTGTCTGCAGCTTTCTGCATTTTGACCAAATTTGTTTCAGTTCTTCAAATACGCTTAAAGATAAAAAAATGATCTTTCCTGCCTCAAAGGTTTTGAAATAGCAATTCCTAGAGCTTGAAATATTCTTAGTCCTATCCGGTACTTCCTTTGTGTAACACATATCAAAAATTTAATTATAATTTTATTTGTGTAATTAGTTCAACATTGAGCTATACAATTGAAGCATAAACTCTGTGAGTGCAGAGATCATGTATACGCTGTATTAGAAAGTGAGCAAGAGCGTATTTGTTCAATAAATGAAGAACTCAATCAATAAAATAAACAATAAAAATAAAACTCTTCCTCATTTAGTTATAAGAATGACATGAATGCACTCAACTTTTTAAGAGATTATTTAAAATGTATTTCTCTTTTGCTACTATTAAAAGACAGTCTCTTCTTTTTTTTAAAAAAAAAAAAAAAGGAGACAGTGTAGAGGTTATAAGAAAATGCTGTGGCACACTCAGCAAACATGAATGATCTGCATGTCCCTAAGCAAAGACCTTCAGATTATCTCCGAAACACCTCAGAAAGTGGTATTCATTACCTTGGTGGATTTGCCAGGCCCTGGATCTTGCCCTGTGTTTTAGAAAATTGATTTTGTCAGCACGAGAGAAAAAATTCATCTCTTAGGAGTGGAATTACATTAAATAAGCATACAAGCCTGATGCCAATATATTAATTTACAATGAGATATATAAGTATTGCAGATATTGGAATATTTAATAACACATAAACAGTTCATTTACTCCCTCAAAATGATCCAATATGGAAGGAAGATAATCCAAATTTTGCTCGGTTAGCACAGATTTAAGGTAAGAACAATTATTTAGTATTAATGACATGGTTATGAATGAAAAATAGATATATACAACATTTCAAAGATTCTTTAGAAAAAGTGTTGAACCCCACGTGATTGCAGATCTACTATGTCAGAATATACTCTTGTTGGAGCTTGGATGGGCACTGCTAAGATTAGTTTTACAATTTTGCTTTCTTATACGTATTTGACCAAGTGATATTTCTCTATGTCCATTCTTATATATGTTGAAACATTCCTCCACTAACATTTAATTCTTCTTTTTTAGACAGAGTCTCGCTCTGTCCCCCAGGCTGGAGTGCAGTGGTGCCATCTAGGCTCACTGCAAGCTCTGCCTCCAGGTTCACACCATTCTCCTGCCTCAGCCTCCTGAGTAGCTGGGACTATAGGCGCCTCCCACCATGCCTACCTAATTTTTTGTATTTTTAGTAGAGACGGGGTTTTACCATGTTAGCCAGGATGGTCTCGATTTTCTGACCTTGTGATCCGTCCGCCTCAGCCTCCCAAAGTCCTGGGATTACAGGCATGAGCCACCGTGCCTAGCCATTTAATTCCTTTTAAGTTTACTGATTATTTTGTTTCTTTAAGGCTATTTGCATAACCTTACTTTAAATAATGATGGCTTTTTATGTGTGTGTATGGTGTTTTTTTTTTCTCTCTAAAGTTTATCTTATTTATGTCATCCCTAAATGCTTTAGGAAAGACTCCCTGAAAATTGCACATACTATCCTTATGACTACTCAATATTTGTGAATACACTAAAAATAATTTCTAGAGTACTGTAGGCATCCTCATTCTGAGATGATAATTTATCAAGAGAATCAGACAAATTATGTTTTAATTTTTTAAAAAATTCTGGAAAATAGACCAATTTGATAGGTATTTTATGACAACTACTATCATTTTCTAATAACCTGTGGACTTCATATGCAAATCTGCTCTAGATGTCATTTACACAGTGGAGAACAAGATAAACTCTTTTTTTTTTTTTTTAATGAAGCTTGCATTCCACTGGAAGAAGGCAGAAAATAAAACTATTATATATGCTCACTTAGCAAAGGATTCTCTAAAGAAATGATGCTTCAGACAAAACAGAAAAGATGAGAAGTTAGCATCCATGAACCCTCAGGGCTCAGATAAGAGAACAACAAAAGCCCTAAATATAACAAATCTGGGAATTTTAAGTTGTTGGGAAGATTACTGAGCAAGAGAAATGAGTTTAAGATATGAGATCTAAAAGGTAGGCAGGAAACATATCCCATCTGGCATTACAGTTCACAGTCGTGATTTTGATGTTTAATCTTGCTGTCCTGGAAAATCACTGGAAGCCATCAAAATAAAGAGTGAAATTATCTGATATATATTTTAAAAGATAGCTTTGCCTGTTATCTGGAGAGTAGGTTGTGTGGAGGTAAGAGCTATACTAATAAGTTCTGTTTGGAGGTTACTGCCACAGTGCAGATGACACAAGATGATGGGTAGGTTTATGCATGTTGTAGTAGAAGTGGTGAGAAGTGGTAAGGTTGGAAATATATTTTGGAGCTAGAATAGATAGGATCATTGGTGAGCTTGCTGTAGAGCCTGAGAGCAAGAGAGGAAACAGTAATAGTTTGGCAATAGTTTCATTACAGCATTGTCTTCTTTATGCCCCCAAGTTGTGAGTACAGAGACAGGCTGACATCTGAAATACTGAACAATCTAATTTTCTAAAAATTGAACACTATGTGTGTTCACAGGCTTAATGTTTCATCAATTTGAAATAATCATTGTTTCCAAAAAAAGCTTTGCACTTTGGCATTTCCAGTTCTTTGTAATGCACTTCACTCTGCCTGGAATGATGTAGATGGTTCACCTCTGCCTCTCAAAACTTTCTTCATTTTTTAAGAATTAAAACAAATGCTAACTCTCAACAAAACTTTTCTGAATCCTGTAAAAGGATCCTTTTCTCTTTAGTAGATGTTTAGAAAAAGTAGAATAATTAGAAGTCCACAATTAGTTCAAAAGTAGACCTACCAATTATCATTTAAATTTGCTTTATAGTGCATTTTAATTCATTATTTTAAATTATAAGATGAAATACAAAAATTTTATTTTATCATACTTTTGCTTTGTTTTTGTTTTTTAAGTCAGTTATAATTGAGTAGCCATCAGAAGAATTTGATCATCAGAGGCAGCCCACATCCAATTAATGAGTAGGAACAGGGTAGGGCACAGTAGGATAAGAATTCCTGGCCCACTTACTTGAATTTGAGACAACTTTGAAAGACTATCCCAGCTCCAGAACTTTCTGTGGAGTTGGCCGAGTCTTTTTGCAACTGTACCAGTGTTCAATTTCTCTGTCTGCCTCACTCTGTTTCCCATACTATTTTCCAGATTTTGTTATCAAGCATTTTCCAGGAAACCTCATGTACATGAATCTATGTTTCAGAATCTTCTCTAGGGCACATGATTTCAGAATCAAATCTGATACAAATAATAGCAAAATTATTTAGGCAATACATTTATCACAAAATTAAAACATGCAGTTTCATGAACTTCACATAAAGTTTAATGAACGTTAAGGAAAAAAAACCTTTTTAAATATTCATTCAGTGAAAATGGCTTTAGATGAGTGTTCTGATCAACTTTTTGTGCTTTTTAAAATATATAACAGTTTACAAAAGTTATATATACATATTTTGTCTTATTCTCTTTCACACTGAGTTAGAAAAGTGTAGCATTTATGTAGCATTATAAATGGTAGCAAGGAAACATATAATAATATTGATATTCAGATAAAATAGAGATATTATTAAGTTTGTGTTTAAGTAAACAAACAAACCTTAAAAATTATACACTTAATCTTAGTGAAAAAAATCACTAATTCAATTTTGGTTATTTAAAGCCATGAAGTGAAATGGTAAAGATATTTAAGATACTGAACATTTTCAGTTTACTATCTCAAGTGCTAAATTCACTTGAGCAAGACTACAGAAATAGTCTTGAGTCTCCTTTGATTCACAAATAAATTAATTTTTAAAACTCCATTTCTATTTTCAGAATTTTGTATGAGTATATTCTCACTTTGCAGAGGACAAACAATATCAGTAAATCAGATTCTCCAGTTCTGTGCCCATGATTTTTTTTTTTCTCATGAACCAAAGAGGATTTGCCATTAATCTTAATGCTTTAATCATATTCACAGTTTTCACTATATACTTCAAAAATTTGACTGCCTTCTCTTCTCTCTAAATAAAGTGGCCTTTGAATTCATTTTCAAGAAAATTCCATTTCATCTCTAGTAAGACCTTTGTAATGGAGAACCTATAGTAGTACTGTAACCTCCTTAGTGAGTTAGTCAGCTGAAAGCAACACCACAGTCTTCATCTGTAGTGTTTAAGACTATGTTAATCATTATTTAGAGTGATTTCTCTAAAAACAATAATATTAAATGTAATATGTTAAACATATAAATGAAAAATGTATTCCATTGTTTTCTTCTGCTGAAAATTTCAAAATACTTGCAGATTTACTTTCCATACTCCAAGGAAACCAGTGATGTATGATGTATAGCACACATTTTAAAATGATGTAGATTTAGTGATATTAAAATAAGCTTCAGTAGGATTATTTTAATTAAAGTGATATTAATATTCTGTGAGAAATTTGATAATTAGGAGTATTATAAAATGAAAAATCCACTGTAGTATACACACTATGTAGTATAGTATACACTATAAGATGACAATTATACTTTACATCTATAATCATTAAAATGTTAGTAGTGCAAGAAATGACAGATAAATGGAACAGAAATAAAGAAGTTATAACACCCAAAAGAGTCAGAAAGTAGTGAATAGGTTATTAATAGCAGAATAAATGCAAATACTAATAACTATGAAAAATTATTATCAGCATTAGTAATAAGTAATATTCAAATAAATATCATATCTCTCTTGTAAAATTGACAAAGCTGCTCCTAATACTTCATGCCTGTGAGAATCATACAAGCAAAATGATATATTATTTTTAAAAATTCAAAGCTTAGTCTTTTTAGAAACATTAACTTAGAAGTATTTTAAAACATTAAAAGTATTTATTATGGTTCACTAAGAATTTTATCTAGGAATTCAATCAAAGACACTATCAGACATGGAAAGATTTATGATCAAGTACTGATTTAATAATAAAATGGATTGAATCAAGTACAATGTGACAATGTGATAAAATATTCAACCATTATAAATTGTATAGGAATAAGTTATAATGACATGAAAGAAAGTTGCAAAACACAGTTAAGAAAAAAACTAAGATACAATATTATGCATACTTATATGCAATACGATTGAAATTGATAGATGCATATTTGTGGGTTTTGTGTGTATGCATCTGGGTGTATATATGTTTGCTATATTTTCTCCTTACATTATTACATAATATTTCACAATGAATATGTTTTACATTTATTATATATAAAGGTAACACTGCAAGCTCTGCTTTTTTAAGAGAAAGACTTGCTGGCTCCAGAACATATTGCAGATTAGAAGAAAATAAATGAAGCTGAAGAGTGTATGTTTTAGGAATAAACTAGGAATAGAAGAAGAAAATATTCCAAGAAACAGATAAACTTAAAGCAATGATAGTTACAGAAATAAACTAACAAAAAGGGTTATAATTTTTTGCTTGCTCTTCATTTTTTCTAAAGGCCTATATATAACAAAGAAATTCAAAAACATTATAATTTAGGGGTTGTTTCTTATAGACAGAAATTCAAGTTACCTAAGTGATTTCAAAGTTAGATAAATAATCATTTGAAGAATAAAACTGAAGTTTAAATAAACAATGGACAAAAGTTTGAGAGTAAATTATTATTGTTGATACATCAAATAGAATGCAATGAAGGCTTATTTTACTCACCAAGGGAGGAAGGAAAAATAATGTGGTCGTAGGTACTATTTGGGGGTAGAAGGGTATGAAGGAGCCATTCTTTGGAACAAGATTAGAGTCAGGTGATCAACTTTCAGACAGGCATTCAGTATAAAAATCGAATGTGCTTGATTTTGTATTTCTTGAGACTTTGACAAAATACAGACAAAACCCAACAGCACTCAGAGACTAACAATCAAGGTTTAATCAGGTATGTATTTGTAAAATCATAATATACGTGGTGGAGATACAGGCATACATACACATATATGGAGAGATATATATGGATATATATGGAGATATATATATATATATATGTATCTCCACCCTGTGTGTGTGTATATATATCTCCACATATATATATATCCCCACATATATATATATATATATCCCTACATACATAATTATATAAGTTATTGGCTTAAGCAACTGTGGGGGCTAGTTCTGTAAATATGATATCCATAAGGCAGACTGTCAGGAAGGGAAAGCTGGAAATTTTCAGGCAGGAGAAGTTTCAGTCCATAGGCAAGATGTCTTCTTAATTAAGAAAATAGCTTAGTTCTTAAGGTCTTTCAGTTCTTTAGATCAAGCATGCCCACCTAAATAATTGAGAACTTAAAGTCCATTGATTGTAGATGTTTAGTCATGTTTTCAAAATACCGTCATGGGAACACCTAGATTAGTGTTTGACTGAAAAACTGAGAACTATCGTCTAGCCAAGTTGACGCACCGAATTGACCATCCATGAGCCCTGTGCA
Organism: Papio anubis; assembly: GCF_008728515.1. NCBI lineage: Eukaryota > Metazoa > Chordata > Mammalia > Primates > Cercopithecidae > Papio > Papio anubis. The sequence continues at coordinate 109,490,180 of NC_044983.1, forward strand.
ACATGAACAACAAGATGAGTAGTAGAAAATGTTACCTACTGATCCCCCGGCTAGACATAAATACATATACTAAATCATTTTGAGTCCATCCAAACATGGTAGAAAATTTACATTTTCTATATGATATTTTATGATTACAAACTAGTATGCCTAATAAATTGGTGAATCTTTGTCCAAAGCCATAACTTCAAAATATCACTTCTTATATTATAATTATTTAGTCTGTTTCTAGGTAGCTAGGTAATTATATGTGACACAACAGTCAACAGCAACAAAAATTTTAGTCAATTGAAAAGTATAATAATCAAAGTCATGAATTAAATAGCCGTTAGGTGTGGTAAATCTATATATTTACTTATTTCTGAATTTGAAGAAAACTCATGAAGTGTTTTATGTTATTAACCCAAATACAGATTCCTGGAAGACCAACTGACTTGTTCATTTTCCCAAATCACAGTATGTAACAGTGGATTTCTGGTGCACTTTAATATAGCTTTAATTGTATTCTGTTCTAAGTAATTAGTAATTTGAACTCAACTGGCACTGATTTGGGAGTACATAAGCCTCTTGTGGTTTTGTTTTGATTTTCATAGTGGAATCTTTTAAAGCATATATCATATACACAAAGTCACTGCAATTAACATAACTAATACATCTTTTTAAATTTCATAAGAAAAAATTACTAAAAATGGATGTTTTTACAAGGTTACTGTTGCTAGCAATGCACTCCACTGAGATCTGTATACTCCACACATATATCTGTCTCATTTTGTTAAAACTTGTGGAGGTAACATCATGGTGTAACATTGGCATGAATATAATTCATTGATTTTTAACTATTTCAGGAGCAGCATCTTGAAATATTTATATACATATATATATAGTTAAATGTATATACATGCTTTATATATATAGAATAGGTTTTTTATGGATTTGAGTGGCCTATGTGTTACAAATTCGAAATAGGATGCCAGATATATTCAGAAATAGACATTCATTAATGTCTCAGGACTCCAAAAGTAAACTCTAAGATCATTGACCTGTAATTTCTGAAGTGTACTAATAAGGCTGTGGGGGCAGGCACATACAAAGACACATACAGATGTCTGTCATATTTACATAACATTTTACTCTTTGGGTGATACCGAAGATAAACTTTTGCATTAATCAAACTGATTAAGTTTTAAAATGTAATCTATTTTGTAATTTTATTTTATCTTAGGCTATAGAAGACACCAGGTCAGATAAATATGGCAAAAAAAAGCGCATAGTGTCTGTTAGCTGAAATTCTGCAAAGGAGATTGCAGCTATAAAGTGTAGTATACATGCAGCAGAGTAACTAATTAGGCAGCCATCTGGCTCCATGTAGATCAGGGCAAGAAGGCCTCCACCTCTTAATAGTCCTTTAAGGCACTGCTGTCTTACTGCAGTGTGCTAATTGATAGTCTCATGAAGGCCTCAAGTTAGAGGAGAAAAGTCAAAGGATGCTCTGCACAGTCTGATTAAGATGATTAGCGAAATACGTCATAGGAAGATGTCAAACAGAATGGTAAATGTTAGAAAAACATTCAATAATTATAAAAGCAAGAATACAAGAAAATTGGCCGGGCGCGGTGGCTCAAGCCTGTAATCCCAGCACTTTGGGAGGCCAAGACGGGCGGATCACGAGGTCAGGAGATCGAGACCATCCTGGCTAACACAGTGAAACCCCGTCTCTACTAAAAAATACAAAAAGCTAACTGGGCGAGGTGGCGGGCGCCTGTAGTCCCAGCTACTCGGGAGGCTGAGGAAGGAGAATGGCGTAAACCCGGGAGGCGGAGCTTGCAGTGAGCTGAGATCCGGCCACTGCACTCCAGCCTGGGCGACAGAGCGAGACTCCGTCTCAAAAAAAAAAAAAAAGTAAAAAAAAAAAAAGAATACAAGAAAATGTTTTCATTTCAAGTAGTTTATTTGTCTGACATGCTGATTAGATGAATAGAGAAATTTTGTGCAAAAATGCTCTTTAAAAAATATTTCAGAAAAAATATTATCACCCATAGACCCCTCCTCCATTCCATGTCTTTATTTGTCTTGAAAAGTTCAAGAACTTAAGAAATGTCATGCCATATCACACTGTATTATAGAAGGGAAATGTGGAAGACACATTATTTTTCCTTTTGAATGCCTAGAGTTGTGGATGAGTCATCAAGGTAAAAGAAAAGTGATAATGTGACTGACAGTGCTCTTCATGTCTTGAACTAACTTTGCAATTTTGTCACTACCTGCCAAAAATTATGTATTATCTTTATTCTGTGAGACCTACCTTTTTTCTGGAACACATGATTGACCAGAAATCCCAGGTATTTCATGGATTTTTCTATTTTCTGCTCCATTCATCCGTCAGTCATTGTTTCATTACTGATTTTTCCAGCTTCTCTGCCTTTTGCTGAAGTTGATTCCATAAGCAGGAGAGACATGGTACTTTTAAAATTTTTTATTTTAAGGAGTCACTAGAAGCCCTTAAAATGGGAGGAATATTCAGGAAGTAAAAAATGATTTTTATAACACAAAAAATTATTAAGAAAATTATTTATCTAACTAAATAAATGGAAAACTTTAAAATATCTAAACTATCACTAGTCATGGCAAGGAAAAACGTACTTATCTCTGTGAGATACAGACTGACTTTCCTTTTCCTCACAGTCCTTCAGGGACTATTTATCTATGGCACTTGTCTGGCAGTTCTTTAGCTAGGCTATGTGACTAACTTCCACCTTCTCCCCTGAGGATTACACAGACACGACATTCCTATCAGATTGGCTTTCAATGGATTTAGATGCTTTAAAAATGACTTGTGACCAGAAAAGTGTGGAGGTGGTCACTCCACAGGCTCTAAATCTTTGGAAGATTATTTTTAAAGCAAATCCTTTAAAACTACTTTAGAATGAGCTTTTTTTATTTAGAATGATGTGGGAGATTACTGAGAAAACCAGAAGGATCACCTTTCCAACAAATTAATGGAATATGGTTTATTCTTGAGCTGTAGATAATGCACCAATTTTGTTAAGGATAGAATTTTAATCTAAGAAATAAAATACTAAATGTATTCATCCTATCCAACTGAAAACCACAACAAGAATTCAATGACTACCACATGCATTATTTAGATATAATGTACCAAGTACTACACAATGTGCAAAGTACTATGTCTGCATTACACCTCTTAACCCATTTATGCCTAGTATTCTATTATTGGAACGCTAACCATGTGGGAGTTATTTATATCCTACTGCTCAAGGTCAGCGCCAAAGTCTGATTGCAAAAATTCAAACAATTGCAACCTCAGATATAAATGGGTTAATTCTTAAGCTATATCTTGAACATCATATATACCTTGTACATGTTCTTTACAGTACAGAAAAATGACTATAATTAGTACAATTCGCTCTTCATTCTTATGTCAAAATCTAATTTATTTCTTACAATTATAAAAATAGACTATTTCAGCTCAAGTATTTTCATTTAAGAAAAGGTGATGTACTTTTTCTAACCAGTTATATAGGAGATATTGCTTATATCTTCTTCAATTCTGCAGATAACAGACTATAAGAAAACCGTAAAAATCCTCTCTCTATTTGCAAATTAGACAATTTTAATTTTGTGTTGCTTTCCCATTTCCATTTTTTTGTCTAATAAAAATGTTATTACATGCTTAATGGCACACAGAGTTAGAGTTTTTAACCCAAGCTGCATCAACTCATTTTAAGGTATATATGCCTTTTAAAAAGTATAGAATATTTATTGTGTGTGTCTTTTATTTCTGGGATGGCCTGTAGTTTGAATAAAATTATTCATGTCTTAAAACGCATACAGACCTTGTCCTGTATAGTCACTCATTATATATTCACCAGCCTTCAGTTATATGTATGATGTCCTTATGTAGCAGAAACTAATTACCGGTAGAATTATCTATCCTAAGAATTCTAGAACAAAAAGACAAGACAGTTTGAAATATTTTAGTATTTTTGTTGACATCTCTTTATCTCCATTAACATTGCTGATAAATAACAAGTAGAAGAACCTTTTTTATTCAGCCTGTGTTACGAGCTGAATTCTGACTCTCCCAAATGTATATGTTAAAGTCCTAATCCCTAGTACCTCAGAATGTGACAGATTTTAAAGGTAATTAAGTTAAAATGCAGCCCTTAGGATAGACTCTTTTTTTTTTTTTTTTTTGAGACAGCATTTTGCACTGTTGCCCAAGCTGAAGTGCAGTGGCAGGATCTCAGCTCACTGCAGCTTTGACTTGGTGGGCTCAAGTGATCCTCCCACCTGAGTCTCCTGAGTAGCTGGTACTACAGGTGCAAGTGAGTGCCACCACACCCGGCTAATATTTTTGTATTTTTAGTAAAGTCGGGGTTTCTCCATTTTGCCCCAGCTGGTCTTGAACTCCTGAGCTCAAGTGATCCACTTGCCTCAGCCTCCCAAAGTGCTGGGATTACAGATGTGAGCCACCATGCCCAGTCAGGTGGACTCTATTCTAATCTGATTAGCGTCCTTTTAAGGACAGAAGGTTAGAACACAGACACACACAGGCTGGGGGTATGTGAAGACATGAAAGGAAGACAGTTATTGTATTAATCCATTTTCATGCTGCTAATAAAGACATACATGAGACTGAGAAGAAAAATCACTTTAATGGACTCAATAGTTCTACGTGGCTGGGTAAGCCTCACAATCACGATAGAAGGTGAAAGGCACTTCTTTCATGGCACAGCAAGAGAGAATGAGAGAGAAACAGAAAGCAGAAACCCCTTATGAATCCATCTAATCTCCTGAGACTTATTCACTATCACAAGAACAGTATGGGGGAAACCGCCCCCACAATTCGATTATTTCCCACTGAGTACCTCCCACAACACTTGGGAATTATGGGAGTACAATTCAAGATGAGATTTGGATGGGGACACAGAGCCAAACCATATTAGCCTTCGACAAGACAAAGGAAAAGGCCTTAAAAGAAACCAATCCTGACAATATCTTGAACTTAGGCTTCTAGCCTCAAAAATTAGGAAATAATAAAAGTATTTTGGCAGGCCTGGGACATTAAGACAGCTAGCATTTATAAGTAGTTTCCTAATATATGTTGTAGAGAACAGTCCATCAACACTGAGAACGTGCGTTTTACCTGTCTACTAAATGGTGACCACGGTGAAAAAGAATGCTGACAAAGCTAGAAAAACGGTGCTTTCATTCAATAGAGATGGCTTACATGAAGTGATCTTTCTGCTTCTGCAACTTGGAATTGACAGAATTAACCTTCATATAGAAAATAGTCACATTGACAACAAAATGAATATACAAATAACATATGAAATAAGAAAGTGGAGATTATTAGCCACAGTGAGTTCATAGTAGCCCTAAACATTTAGAAAGGGTTGAAAAGGTACCTGACTACAGACCTACATGCCTCACAATTTGCGGATCAGTGGAAAAGAGGAGAGGACATTCTAAATAGAAACAGCCAATAATCAGATATAGAGAAAGGAATGACGTTAAGAAAAAATTTGAAAGAAGAGCATAAGAATAAATTATACACTACTTAGAGTAGCTTTCAGGAGTTTCAAAACAGCGTCATTTCTCTTATGTTTTTCAGATTTTTTATTGATACATAATATGTGTACAGGTTTATAGAATGCATGTGATATTTTAATACATGCAAACAATGGGTAATGATTATATCAGGGTATTTAGAATATCTGTAACCTGAAAACATTTATCATTTCTTTGTGTTGTGAACATTTCAAATCTTCTCTATCTTCTCTACTAGCTATTTTGAAAAATAGATTGTTAATGATGGTTACCCTACTGTGCTATCGATCCCTAGAACATAATCCACCTAACAGTATCTTTATACCTATTAACAAACCTCTTTTCTTCAACCACCTTCCTCAACACACAACCTCTCCAGCCTCTGATAACTATCACTCTACTTTCTACTTCCACAAGATCAACTTTTTTGGCTTCCACATATGAGTTTGAAAATGCTGTTTTTCTGTTTAACTTTCTGTTTCTGGCTTATTTCACTGAATATTATGTTCTTCAGTTCAATCCGTATTGCCGGAAAAGGCAGGTTTTGATCTCTTTTTGATGGCTCAGTGGTATTCCATGGCGTATATATACACCACATTTTTTCTTCATCCATTCATCTGTTGACGATCCTTTGGCATTTCATCATTTCATATCGTGGCTCATGTGAATAGTGCCACAATTGCTTTAATATACTGATTTCCTTTCCTTTGGATAAATATGGAGTACTGGGATTGATGGGTCTTAAGGTAGTTCTACTTCAAAAAACTCATGCGTTTAAAACTAATGGCTGTACTACTTTACATTCCTACCAAGTGTATAAAAGTTCCCTTTGCTCCACATCCTCACTAGCATTTCTTAGTTTTTGTCTTTTTAATAATAGTCATTCTAATTGGACAAGATGATACGTCATTGCGTTTATGATATATATCTCTCTGACCATTAGTGATATTGAGCATTTTTCCGTATACCTGTATGCCAGTTGTATGTATGTCTTCTTTTTAGGAATGTCTATTCAAAAAACATTACCCACTTTTTCATGGAATTTTATTTATTTATTTATTTATTTATTTATTTATTTATTTATTTATGCTCTATGTTGTTTGAGTTATGTGTATATTCAGGATATTCATTCCTTGTTGTATGAATAGTTCTCACATATTTTTTTCTCATTCAATAGATTGTCTCCCCATTCTGTTGGTTTTTTCACTGCTGTACCGAAACTTTTTAACTTGATATAGTTCTAATTGCATATTTTTTGCTTCTGTTGCCTGTGCGTTTGAGACTTTAGCAATGAAATCATTACATTGACAAATGTCATGAAGCATTTCCCAAATGTTTACTTCTATTTGTTTTATAGTTTCAGATCTTGAATTTAAGCCTTTAATTCATTTTTATAAATGGTGAAAGATAGGGGTGCAGTTTCATTCTTTTGCTTATGGATATCCAGTTTTCCTAGCCCTGTTAATTGAAGATAATGTCTTTCCCCATTGTGTGCTATTGGAGACTTTGTGTATGATTAGTTGGCTGTATATAAGTGGGTTTACTTCTTGATTCTCTATTCTGTTCCATTGGTCTGTGTGTCTATTTTTATACTAATACTTTGCTGTTTTGATTACTATAGTGCTGTAATATATTTCGAAGTCGGGTAGTGTTATGCCCCCCAGCTGTGTTCTTTTTCCTCACAGAATCTTTTATTTCATACAAATTTTATAATTTGTATTATATTTCTGTGAAAAAATGTATTGGCATTTTGATAGGGATTGCATTGAATTTATAAATTTCTTTGCATAATATACTCATTCTACCAATACAAACTCATCTAATACGTGAGTATGGGATATCCTTCTATTTGTTTGTCCTCTTTAATTTCTTTCATCAATGTTTTGTAATTTTCCTCGTAGACATCGTTCACCTCCCTGGTTAAATTTATTCCTGGGTATTTTATTTATTTTGTAGCTATTGTAAGTGTGATTTCCTTTCTGATTTCATTTTCAGCTAGTTTACTATCAGTGTAGACAAATGCTACTAATGTTTAGTATCCTGCAATTGTAGTGAATTAATTTGTCTGTTGTAATAGTTTCTTTGAGTAGAGTTTTTAGCTTTTTCTAGACAATAAGATCATGTCTGCAAAGAAGGACAATTTGACTTCCCCTTTTCCAGCCTGGATATCTTTTATTTCTTTATCTTACCTGATTGTTCTGGGTAGGACTTTCAGTACTATGTTGAATAGGAGTGGTGAAAGTAGGTATTCTTGTCTTCTTCCAGTTCTTAGAGGAAAGGCTTTCAGATGATCCCTATTCAGTATGATGTTAGCTGTGAGTTTGCAATATATGGCCTTTAGTATGTTGAGGTATGTCCCTTCTATGCCTAATTTACTAAGAGATTTTATCATGAAAGGGCATTGAATTTCATCAAATGAGTTTTCTGAATCTATTGGGATAAATATTTGGTTTGTGTTCTTCATTCTGTTGATGTGATATTTCACATTTATTGATATGTTTATGGTGAACCATCTCTGCATCCCTGGGATAAATCCCCCTTGATCATGGTGTATTTTTTTAATGTGCCACCAAATTCTGACTTTTAGCATTTCATTGAGGATTTTTGCATCTGGGATATAGGCCCGTAGTTTTCTTTTTGTTGTGTCCTTGTCTGGGTTTGGTATTAGGGTAATGCTGGCCTCACATAATGAATTAGGAAAAATTCTCTCCTTTTCAATTTTTTAGAATAGTTTGAGAATTTCTATTAGTTTTATTTTTTCTGTTTTTAATAAGTTTGGTGGAATTCAACAGTAAAGCCCTGCAGTCTTGGGCATTTGTTTGTCGGAAATTTTTTAAAAATCAATCAATGTTGTTATTTATTATTGGTCGTTTTGGGTTTTCTGTTTCTTCTTGGTTCAGTATTAAAAGGTTGTAGGTTTGCAAAAAATTGTGTATTTCCTCCAGGTTTTATAATTTGTTGGCATATAGTTCTTCATAATTGTCTGTGATTATCCTTTTTATTTCTGTGGTATCAGTTGTACCTTCTTGTTTCAGATTTTTTTTTTTTTTTAATTTGAGTCTCCTCTTTCATTCTTTGTTAGTCTAGATATGAGTTTATTGATTTTGTTCATTTTCTCGAAAAAACTTCGTTATGTTGATTCTTTGTTTTTGACTCTATTTCATTTCTTCTGTTCTGATACTTATTATTTCTTTCTTTCTACAGATGTTCAATTTGTTTTGTTCTTACTTCCAAGTTCCTTGGGATATATCTTGGGATTGTTTACTTAAAATCTTTCTATGTTTTAATGTAGGCATTTATTGATATAAAATTCCCTTTCAGCACTGTTTTTCCTGTATCACACAGGTTTTGGTATGTTGTGTTTCCATTTTCATTTGTTTCATTATTTTTAAAATTTTCTTATTAATTTCTTCATTTATCCAATAGTTATTCAAGAGCATGTTGTTTAATTTCCATGTATTTGTACAGTTCCTAAAGTTCTTCTTGGTACTAATTTGTAGCTTTATTCCATATGGCCTCAGAAAATATTTGGTAAGATTTTCATTTTTAAAAATTTGTTGGCACTTGCTTTGTGTCCCAACATATATTCCATTCTGGAGACTGTTCCTTGTGCTATTGAAAAGAATGCATATTCTATAGCTGTTAAATAAAATGTTCTGTAAATGTGTATTAAGTTCATTTGCTCTAAGATGCAGCTTGAATTTAATGTTTCTTTGTTGATTTTCTGCCTAATCTTTCCAATGCTGAGAATGGAGTGTTAAAGTTTCTTATTATTATTGTATTGGAGTCTATTTCTCCTTTTATATCAAATAATAATTGCTTTCTTTATCTGGATGCTCCATCTTTGAATATGTATGTATTTATAATTATTATATTATCTTTCTTAATTTATTTCTTTATCATTATATAATGAACTTCTTTGTCTCTCTTAACTGTTGTTTACTTAAAGTACGTTTTATATGATGATGTAAGTATACTTAACTCCTTCTTACATTTGGTTTCCATTTGGATGGAATATCTTTTTCTATCCTTCATTTCTAATCTATGTTTCCTAAGAGTTAAATGAGTTTTATGTAGGCAGCATGTAGTTGAATCTTTTTTTTAATCTATTAAATCAGTCTTTATCTTTTAACAGCATGATTTAATCCATTTACACTTAAGGTTAATATTGATAGGTGAGGACATATTCCTGTAATTTTGCCAATGGTTTTCTGTTTGCTTTGTATATCCTTTCTTCTTTGCTTTCTTATTGTTTATAGTGGTAACATCTGAGTTATTTCTCTTTCTGATTTGTCTGTCTGCTCTACCAGTGAATTTTATACTTTTGTTTGATTTCATGATGGTAGATGTCGTCATCCAGCTTCCAGATGTAGGACTGCTTTAAGCATGTTTTACGGGACTAGCCTACTGGTGATGAATTCCCTCAGGTTTTGCTTGTCTGGAAAAGGTGTTATTTCCTTGTTTTTGAAGAGTAGCTTTCCTGGATATATTATTCTTGACTAGTAGTTTTTTTTGTTTGTTTGTTTCTAACAGAGTTTTGAATAATGATCTCATTCTCTCCTAGCCTGTAAGGTTTCTGCCAGGAAATCCTGAGAAATGCACTTTTAGTATGATGGGCTGTATTAATCTGTTCTCATGCTGTTCATAAAGACGTACCCGAGACTGGGTAATTTATAAAGAAAAAGAAGGTTAATTGACTCCCATTCCACATGGCTGGGGATGCCTCACAATCATGACAGAAGGTGAAGGAGGGGCAAAGGCACATCTTACATGGTGACAGGCAAGAGAGATTGTGCAGGAGAACTTCTATCAGAGCTCATGAGACTTATTCACTACCCTGAGAATAGTATGGGGGAAAATCCTGCCCCAATGATTCAATGACCTGCCATCCAGTCCCTCCCGTAACACATGGGAATTATGGGAGGACAATTCAAGATGATATTTGGGTGAGGACACAGCCAAACCATATCATGGGTGTTCCCTTATATGTGACTTAATGATTTTTCTCTTGCGGTTATTAGAGTTCTCTTAGTCTTTGGCTTTTGACAGTTTGACTATTATGTGCCTTGGAGAAGTTTTTTGGGTTAAATATATTTGAAATTGAGATTCCTGTATCTTGATGTTTCTATTTTTGAGAGATTTGGCAAATTTTCAGATATTATTTTATTAAATAAATTCTCTATGCATCTGTGCATTACTCTCCTTCTGCAAAACAGAAAGTTAAAATATTTGCTGACTTCATGGTGGTATGTCCCATGGACTCTATTTAATCCTTTTATTCTCTTCTTCTTTTGTATACTGGATTATTTCAAAAGGCCCAACTTTAAATTCAGAAATTGTCTCTTCTGCTTGATCCAGTCTACTGTTGAAGCTCTCGATTTTATTTTTTATTTCATTTATTGACTTATTCAGATCCAGAATTTCTGTTTGGTTCTTTTTAATGATATTTAACATTTTGTTAAATTTCTCATTCAGATCATTAATTGTTTTTCTGATTTCTTCATACTGTTTATGTTCTCTTGTATCTCACTGAGCTTATTTAATATCATTGTTTTCAATTATCTTTTAGGCAGTTTTTAATTTTTTTATTGGAATTTACTGATGAAGAATTATTTTGTTCCTTTGGAAGTGTCATGTTTCCTTGTTTTTATATTTTATTTTATTTTTTTTAATAATGTTTGTTGTGCCCTTACCTTGATTTCTGTGCATCTGGTGTAACAGTCACTTCTTTCAATTTTTATGGATTGGCTTTTGTAGGGAAAGTTTTTTTTTTTCCTATAAAGGCATCTATAGTGTAAATTGGATAGCATGTTTTTGCTTTGATTCTGGGTAACTGCTGTAGTGTATTCTTTATATGATTTGTTCAGCTATAATCAGCATCAGTGGTGTTTTGTGTTCCTCAGTGTCTAAGGATAAGGATGTTCTTGCTAGTGGAGGCTGTGGTTAGGCTTTGCTGGGTATGAGGACAAAAAGTGGGTTCGTTCTTAGGCCCTAGTCACAGAGGTGGTGGAGCCTACCTTTGGTCACTTGGTGGTATACAGTGGCACCGGTGTTAGAAAGTCTAGGCAGACTGATTCTTGGGCTTCCAGGCAGCTTGTGCTCAGGTGCTGGCTGTGGCAATGATGGACTAAATGAGCAGGTGGGTCCTAAGGACCCTAGGCAGTATGTGTGGGGTCAGTGATGACATTAAGGGTCCTGGGCCAGTCTCCAGGTATTGAGGTGGCACATGCAAGTAGGTGGCACTGGCAGTCTTGTTAGTAGGCTGGGTAGAACCTCAGACCCCCAGGGGAAGTGAATGGGTGCCATTGGTAGTAGGGGGGATGGGGAATTCCCAGACCTTTCCAGATGACGTGTGTAGGCACTGGTAGGGGTGGCACCAGTTTTGGTGAGCCTCTAATTATACCTGTGATATGGGCTGTCCTGAGTAACATTTTGATTCCCAGACCTCTGGTCTATGTTCACAGGTACCAGCAAACTGGACAGGTCCATACTCAGATCCCTGGAAGGCAAGTAAAGATACAAGTTGCAGCAACTGGGATGAACATACCTTTAGATCCCCGGAGTAGGGTGACCCCTGATGGAACAGGCCTGTTCTCGGGATCCCTGAATGTATACACGGCACAGGCTATGGTGGGTGGGGCAGATCTATCCCCAGGTCCCCAGATGGCTTGAAAAGGCAGTCAGGGCTTGTTGCCCAGCCTCCTGACGATGTTCACATATGTCAGTGGTGGCAAGCAGTGAAGACTGACCTGTAGCTCCCTGAACGATGTGCCCAGGAATTGGCAAGTCTGTCCTCAGGCTCCTGATGTTTTGTGCAGTCAATGTGTACAGGGGTGACAGGTTAGGCAGGTCTGTCCTCGGGCCCTTGGAATGTGTTTGTGGGCACCAGCGGCAGCAGGTGGAGCAAGTTGATCTCCAGGCCCCTGGACAATGCACATGAGCTTTGGCAGGGGTGGTATCAGGCTGGTCAGGCTTGTCCTCAGGCCACCCATTGGTGTGGCAAACCCCAGCTGTGGCTTGCCAGGTGGGTCGATCCCCAGGCCCCCAAATGCCAGCTTCAGGAAAGCTGGGCCTGTTGTTAGGTTCCCAGCTGGTGTGCATGCATGCCAGTGGTTGCAGACAGGACAGGTCAATCCCCAGGCTCCACCATGACACATATGGGCAATGGCTAGGGCAGCACCCCTCAGGGGATCCCCAGGCCTCTAATTATGTATGCTGTCACAAGCTCTGGCAGATGGGGCTGGTCAAACCCTACTTCATCAGTCAGTGTTTGCAAATGGCAGCAAAATGGGCAGTCCTGTCTTTAGACCCTACAAAGTGTCTGCAGATGCCAGTGGCAGAGGTGGTGGGGGTGTTTTGACTCTCAAGAACCAAGACAACACATGTGGTCATTGGCAGGGATATCCCAAGGAGAAGTAGCCTGTCCTAAGTTTTTCGGACTGTGTTCACGAGCACCAGCTGTGACAGTAAGGGCGGGCTGTTTCCCAGATTCTCTGGAAGTACAGGAATGTGCACAGTGTTCCTGCTGCTGGGGGCTGGGCGATGGGGTTGTTGTCAGTGACAGTGGCCTCAAGCAGGTGGCTTTCAGGTCTGGAGAGCATGTACTTTGGCCATCTTTGTCCTGGGGCAGCTTTCCCCATGCACTGCACTGACCATTCCCCAAAGTATAAGACACTGCATGCACTAGAGTGCTCGGGACCTGGTTGTACCATTGGGTCCAGCTGGTGTTATCTTGTGCGAATGTGAGAAGGTGTGAGCTGGGATCCTTGGATCTGGAGACGCAAATACTCTTAGGCCCCATGGCAATCTGGTGGGGGCTGGGCTTTCCTAATGGCACTGTTCCGCAACTGCTTGGTTTTCAGGAGGTGCGTAGGATACAGCACAAACTTCCTCTCTGGAACCATGCCATCACATGGGCCCAGTCAGCTATCTACACTAGACTCAGGGTCCATGATGACCAAGGAGCTTTTCTATTGCTAGGATTGTAGGAGTCCATGGTTGGCATCTGGACAGCTGAGAATCCTTCACTTACCTCCCCACTATCCATTTGCACTGTGGAGTTCCTCCTGGATGGCAGCTAACTGTATCTAGGACAGTTGCTGTGTTTCCTCTCCTTCTGGGCTTCAAAGATTCTGTCTTTTTTTTTTTTTTTATGATTTCCAGTGTTCTCTCTTAGAGTCTCTATTTAATATATAATTATCTACTGCTGTTCTGGTCTTTTTTTGTGTGGAGGAGGTGAGTGCTGGCTGCTTCTAGTAAGTATATCTTGAAGCCCACCTCTTTATATTTTTAACTGACTAATCTCCCAGAGGAATACTGTATTTGAGGCAATTCAAAATACTGGCTGTTAGAGAACATAATCTGAACTCCATCTTTGCCCTTGTTTATTTTCTCCACATCTCCAAAGCTACCAGTTGTTAAGGGTTCAGCTCATATTCTAAATATTGCCACTATATTTTATGTTGATATGATCACTCTTTGAGCGAGATAAAAGGAAACAAATATCAAGTTCAGTTCTGAAAATTACTTTGGTAAGAAAGCAAAAGTAAATGAATTATGTAGTGAGTGCAGAATGTTTCAATATTGAAAATATTTTGTCTTTTAAGTGGGTGAACGAAAAATAATTTGATCGGCCGGGCGCGGTGGCTCAAGCCTGTAATCCCAGCACTTTGGGAGGCCGAGACGGGCGGCTCACAAGGTCAGGAGATTGAGACCATTCTGGCTAACCCGGTGAAACCTCGTCTCTATTAAAAAATACAAAAAACTAGCCGGGCGAGATGGCGGGCGCCTGTAGTCCCAGCTACTCGGGAGACTGAGGCAGGAGAATGGCGTAAACCCGGGAGGCGGAGCTTGCAGTGAGCTGAGATCCGGCCACTGCACTCCAGCCTAGGCGACAGAGCAAGACTCCGTTTCAAAAAAAGAAAAGAAAAATAATTTGACCTATGCTTCTAGAATATCAGTTTAGAGCAAGTAGGAGGCCAGGAAAATTGTCCCTACTTCTGATTTAATCCTGGACCTAGCATTATGACTTCAAGCCATAGTTAACTAATGGATTTTTTTGGAACATACTTGTTTTAATTCAGATTCTTCGAGTAGCAAGTAACAGAAAACAATAAAATCTTGAGTAGTATGATAAATAGTCTTTGTCATATTGCCTAGGTGTGAAACTGGCTCTATCGTCTTGGTTTATGTAAGTACACTCTATGATGTTTGCACAATGACAAAATCACCCAACAATGCATTTATCGGAAAGTATCCCTCTCATTAAATGATGCATGACTATATTTCTACATTTAAAAATCATATTCATGTGTTTTCGTTCCTTGATGCATTGTTATTGTAGATTCCACATGACAGCTCAATTTTAAAGGCCGTTGTACTCCCGTGAGCCTCATTATCAACCCAAATATCTGGGTGAATTATCTATCGAATGACTTAACGTTACCTTAATTTCTCTGAATGGAGGCAATTATTGTAATTTATAAGCTTTGTGCATAAATATAAAAATACATATAAAAACTCAATCTTCCTTGTGGGAAAATAACTTTTCCTTTTAAGAAAATTTTGCCAGTTAATGACTTTCTGAGAGCACTTTGTGTTAATAAAGTCACTCATAAGATACTCATTAAGCAAGCATCACTGCCAGAAAGCAGGATATCTGCCAGATAGGCCCAAAGAGGTCCATTAAAAACAATTATAGAACTAGTTAATCAATCAATGAACAAACAAATATATTAGATTTAATTAAAACCTAAACAGAAATAATACATATTAAACACAAGAGGGAAATTATTTTATAATGTTCCAAGAGTTTATACAAAATATATGTAAAACACAAAGCTGCAAAGAAAATCATAGTAAATATTAAAAGTTAGAGTTCTCATAAATCCTATTTTCTAACCATAGTTTAAGAATTATAAATGAACTGATAATACTTGTTTATTTCTGAGTGTTTATTATGCGTAAGCATGTAAACCAAGAACTTTAGAGATGTCTATCTATCTTTTTATTTTTTTCTTGCTTTACTTATGGAAAATTTTAAACTTATTTTATATTAGAGAAAATAGTATAACTTATCTGTAAGTGCCCATCAACTTATGGCAAATCTATCCCACCAAAGACATCCCCAAATGTCTTCACTATCTTAGAGTAAATTCCAGATGTTATATTATTTGTTGCGTAAATATTCAAATAAGTATATATGTAAGTAAAAATCTTTTCATAAACATAGTGACAATATTATGCTTTTAAAATCAACTATAATATTTTAATAAGATGTAATATGATTATCAATTATATTATTTACCAAGTATCAAGTGGTAGACGCCCATAAACCTCTCATGCTTCCTTCTAACTTTGAATCAAGATCCAAATTGCATGATATATATGTTGAGCCTCTTTTAATCTATAATTCTTCTATTTTCTTTTTAAATATTTTTGGTTTTCTTTTAATTCTTGAAATGTATTTGTTGAAGAAATCAGCTCATTTTCCTATAGAAAGTCACATAATCTAGAATCAGTTTATTGTATTCATTTTCTTTTAAAAAGTTATTTTCCCTTGTATTACCTATATTTGGAAAGTATCTTCAAAATCATATTTACTGCTTGCAAGAATAATTCATAGATGGTGATGTGTATGTTTATCCAAAGCCATACAGTGTTTGTAAGTATCTTTGAAAGGACAGAAGACATTGACAATACTTGCCTAGATGCATTGATCAAAAGCATTACAAATTGAGGATTTATTAATTCAATTTTTATTCTTTTTATTTTATTCTTTGGAATAATATAATGAGAAACTTTCTTTGGTTATTTGATTAATGAGGCAATCATTAATCAAGGCAATCAATTTTGTTATAGAACTATAGTCCAATTATATTAGACATACAATTTTAAAATGATTAGATTTATTTTTATCAAATTATTAAATAGAAAAATATAGGTAAACGATGTTTGATGAAGTAAAATATCTTAAAGATACCAAAAAAGATATTAGTCTTAAAATATTCATTTAATTTGCCAGGGTAATTTCTTTGGAATTGTTTTGTTTTTGCATTAAGTAGACGTTCTCTTTATAGATTCTCCAGTTATGGATTCTCCAGTTATTCTTTATAGATTCTCCAGTTATTTAAATATCAGCTTTATTTTACATATTCACACCTCTTTCACCCGATTTAGCAATTTTCCTTGGGTATATCCCTTTTATTTTAGCATACTTCATAACACTTTTGTTTGGTTTTCTAGCCATATCTGTATAGCTCCAGAAGTTGTTTGTTTAAATTTCCATATTTAGATAAATTGTTTCTTAACCATAATTTATTGTGACATAGTATTACTGTAGCTGTTTATTATGTTTTGTTTTGTTTCTTTGTTTTAACTGATCCCTTGCTTGGCTATATTTTAGGGTTTAGTAATTTCTTTTAAAATATCTTTATCCAGTGATGTCTGATATTTCAAAATGTCTTGTGGTTGCCTTCTACTTGAATGACAGTTTGATTTTGCATAATTTCCTGGCTCAAATTATGATTTCAAAATCAGACAGATATTCTTTCATTTCTTCCATTTCTTTCCAGTTTTGACTGATGCCTTGAAGAAGTCAGATTTTTCTTGCTTTCTTTAGTATCTTTCACATTAAGAAATAATTTTGAACATCAGTTTAATAATTTATAAGTATCTGTTAATCAGGATCTTTTTATTTCCTCATGTATCATAACATATATTATGTCAATAAATGTTTATATTTGCATATATTATAAATGAATATATAATTAATGTTGTTAAATGAGAAGGATGTGTAGCACCTTTCTATCTTATATCTTACATCAAATTTTAGTGGAATAAAAATTGTATGTAGTAGAACAAAACACAGATGTAACCTCGAAATGATAATATTCCGTTTTTATTTTCCCTAACTTGTAACATACTCAACTTTAGAAACCTACTCTATGCTACGTCTTGCCCCAGAATCCAAATTTATGTCCCTGAGAGCTACTCACAACCTCAGTATAGGATCTGATTTAACTTTAAAAACCTATCAAAAATTTTCACATACAAATGAGGGAAAAAATGTATTTAACTGTAATTTGTTACTAAGAGTATATTAGGAAATCACTTAGAAATACATTTTTTCTATACATAATAGTTTGAAATTGAAAGTGATAAACAAGATTAATTGGAAAGTTAAACAATGGAAATTGAAGAAAGCACACAAAAGTAGTTTCAAACTAGTATGGCTTTGGAAATTAATTTAATTTTCTATTTTATAAAATAACAAATTTTATTTTATAACATTCGTAAGATTTTATAAAATAAAATTTTCTACTATTAGGTCCAGTATTATTTGACCTAATATTACATTTGCAATGTTATATATTATATTTCTATGTTTATTTCATGGAACTCAATTATAATTTCTGTATTTGAAAATAAATTTCATTACAATTATTTTCCCATAAATTTGCAAAAAAAAAAAATACGTGTAAATATGTTTTCAAACATTTTTAAAACATAGCATATTATAGTTTGCTTTATGATCTCACAATTAGAGTCTAGTAAAATAATATCAATATTTTCTTGCATATACTTCCAAATGCATGTCCTTTTGTATTTAATATAAGAGCTTTTAAATGAGTTGATTACTGTTCTTTAAGTTTTAACTGACAATTAAATTTAAGCTTAAATAATTTTAAAACTCTGATCTTAAAGATTTTTTAACTGAATCTAAGAAAGATTGAGGTATAATTTAAAAATAAATAAAAATTCACTATACTTTGATATGAACAAAGAAAATTAATTGTTTATTAGAGACCTAAAAGAACTAATGTTCCTTCCTAAGTGACTAAATTACTCTTGAAATTAGACAGTAGATTTTGAGTGGATTTGTAGTTACTTGGTAAAAATAAATAAATTTAAAAAAACGTGTCACCATAAGACTAGGTAAGCTTTACAAATGTGTTACAATCTTAGGAGCGCTCATTCTCATGATTGCTCCAATGTGAGTGTTTATTCCTGACTTTTTTTCAGTCAGTGATAAAACAAGATGATTAATGATGAACTAAAGGCTTAACATGCAGTATTCGGTATAATGCATCCTTCTATCAAAAAGTACTATATTCTCATGCTGTGAACTTTACCATATTCATCAAATGCCAAACTTGATTTCTAACACATAAACTTTTAGCACCTATTTACTTAGGTACTTTTAAAAAATTAACATAAAATCTATTTACTGTGAATGCATAGATTCATTTTGCAACATAAACACTTTTATAATTTCTGCTTGGGGAAAATTTGAGACAGAGCACATTTACATAGTTTAAGTGGAGTTTGCCTCTATTAGAAGGTCATACATTGAGTTAGGTACTGCTGCACTACGTAGTTCAAAGGGAATTTTTTTTCAGAAGCTTAAGTATATGCACAACGCTAATGAGTAGAGGGATAAAATGAGTACTCATGATCAGATATATGGAAAAGTAAATTAGCCAGTTCCTAGAGGGAGTGAACTCTTTCACTTCAAGTTTCGAAGCCATGCTTGAATTACCATCTGTCAGGTTTTATGGACTGAATATGTAGCCCTGTTATCAGTGGAAAAGCCCTGCCTCTCTCTCTTTTTTTTTTTTTTTTTAATTATTAGAGTTTATTTCTTATAGCAATTTAGATTTATTTAAAAAAATGAACAGAAAATACAACACGTTCTTAAATACCACCATTACCACTCTCCTTACAGTTTGTTTTTTGTTTTAACACCATGCATTGGTGTGGTTCATTTGTTACGATTGTTGAACCAATGTTGATAAAGCTATTCATAAATAAAATCCATAGTTTACGTATGGCTTCACTTGTTATGTTGATAGGTTTTACAGGTTTTACCAACTGGTTAAAGCCATGTATCTGACATTGCAGTATTATACAAAATGCTTTCACTACTCTAGAAATCTGTGCTCCACCTATACATTCCTTCCTCCTTTGTTTAGCACCAACCCCAGCTCCCAACAACCATTAATCTTTTCTTTCTTCTCCTTTTTTTTTTTTTTTTCTGTGAAGCTACTCTTTTAGCTTTTATTTGAGGTTTAGAGACACATGTGAAGGTTTGTTACATAGGTAAACACGTGTCACAGGGCCTCCTTGTACATATTATATCATCACCCAGAAATTAAGCCCAGTACCCAATAGTTATCTTTTCTGCTTCTCTCCCTACTCCCACTCTGCTACTCAAGTAAACCCCAGTGTCTACTCTTTCCTTCTTTGTGTTCATAAGGTATTATCATTTAAGCTCCCACTTATAAGTGAGAACGTGTGGTATTTGGTTTTCTGTTCCTGCAATAGTTTGCTAAGGAAAATAGCCTCCTGCTCCATCCATGTTCTTGTTCTTTGTTATTGCTGCGTAGTATTACATGGTGTATGTGTACCCCATTCTCTTTCTTTCTTTTTTTTTGTTTGAGCCGGAGTCTCGCTCTGTCGCCCAGGCTGGAGTGCAGTGGCGCCATCCGGGCTCATTGCAAGCTCCGCCTCCCGGGTTCACGCCATTCTCCTGCCTCAGCCTTCCCCGTAGCTGGGACTACAGGCGCCCGCCACCACGCCTGGCTAATTTTTTTGTACTTTTTGTAAAGAAAAGGTTTCACCGTGTTAACCAAGATGGTCTCGATCTCCTGACCTCGTGATCTGCCCACCTCAGCCTCCCAAAGTGCTGGGATTACAGGCGTGAGCCACCGCGCCCGGCCGTGTACCCCATTTTCTTTAACCAATCTGTCGTTGATGGGCATTTATGTCGATCTCATGTCTTTGCTATTGTGAAGAGTGCTGCAATGAACATTCACATGCCTGTGCCTTTATGGGTAGAATGATTTATATTCCTCTGGGTATATACTCAGTAGATTGCTGGGTCAAATGATATTTCTGCTTTTAGTTCTTTGAAGAATCGCAGTACTGTTTTCCACAGTGATTGAGCTAATTTACACTTCCACCAACAATGCGTAAATGTTCCCTTTTCTCCACAACCTCGCCAGCATCTGTTATTTTTTGACTTTTTTTATAACAACCATTCTGACGAGTGTTAGATGGTATCTCACAGTGGTTTTGATTTGCATTTCTCTAACGATCAGTGATACTGAGCTTTTTTTCATATGATTTTTGGCCACATCATGTATATCTTCTTTTGAGAAGTATCTTTTCAGGTCCTTTGCCCACTTTTTAATGGAATTGTTTTTCTCTTCTAAGTGTGTTTAAGTTCCTTACAGATGCTGGATATTAGACCTTTATCAGATGCATAGTTTGCAAATATTTTCTCCCATTCTCTTTACTCTGTTGATAGTTTCTTTTGCTCCGCGGCAGTTCTTATGTTTAAACAGATCCCATTTGTCAATTTTTGCTTTTATTGCAATTTCTTTTGGTGTATTTGTCATGAAATCTTTGCCTATTTCTACATCCAGGATGGTATTGCCTAGGTTTCTTCAGGGATTTTCTAATTCTGGGCTTTACATTTAAGTCTTTAATCAGTCTTGAGTTGATTTTTGTATGTGGTATGAGGAAGTGGTCCAGCTTCAGTCTTCTGCATATGGTTAGTCCATTATCAAGTACCACTTATTGAATAGGTAGTCTTTTCCACATTGCTGTTTTTGTCAGCTTTATCAAAGATCAGATGGTCATAGTTGTGTGACCTTATTTCTGGGCTCTCTATCCTGTTCAATTGGTTTAAGTTGCTGTTTTTGTGCCAACACCATGCTGCTTTTTGGTTACTGTAGCCTGTTAGTATAGTTTGAAGTTGGATAATGAGATGCTTCCAGTTTTGTTCATTTTGCTTAGGAGTGCCTTGGCTATTTGGGCTCTTTTTTGTTCCATATGGATTTTAAATTAGTTTTTTTTTTTCTTGTTCTTAATGAATGCCATTGGTGGTTTGATAGAAATAGCATTGAATATTTAAATTGCTTTTGGCAATGTAGTCATTTTAATGATATTGATTCTCCTATGCACAAGCATGGGATATTTTTTTTTCTCATTTGTTTGTGTCTTTGATTTATTTGAGTAGTGTTTTGTAATTTTCTTTGTAGAGATTTTTCACCTTCCTGGTTTGCCATATTCCTAGGTATTTTACTCTTTTTATGTCAGTTGTGAATGGGATTGCCTTTGTGATTTGGCTGTCTGTTTGGCTGTTGTTGATGTGTAGAAATGCTATAGATTTGCAGACACTCATTTTATATCAGGCAATTTTGCTGAAGTTGTTCATCATCTGGAAGAGCTTTTACTTTAAGCTATGGGATCTTCTAGATAAAGAGTCATGTCATCTGTAAACAGAGATAGTTTGACTTTCTCTCTCCCTATTTGGATGCCCTTTATTTCTTTCTCTTGCCTAATTTATCTGTCTAAGACTTCCAATACTATGTTACATAGAGGTGGTGAGAGAGGGCATTCTCGTCTTGCACCAGTTTTCAAGGGGGAATGCTTCCAGCTTTCGCCATTTCAGTTTGATGTTGGCTATGGGTTTGGCATAGATGGCTCTTATTATTTTGAAGTATATTTATTTAATACCTAGTTTATTGAGAGTTTGTAACTAAAGGGGTGTTGACTTTTAAATTGAAAGCCTTTTTTGGATCTATTGAGAGAAAAGTATTTCTGCTGTAATTTTAAGCAAAATATATATATATATATATATATATATATATATATTTCTGTTGCATTTTCACAGCAATAGCTATGAAATAAAAATTTCCATAGTTGGGAAATGTTGAGGTATTCAGAAATGAAGACAAAGAGGGATTTTCTATAGCTGCATTAAATTGTTAAACCTTTAGCAGGTAATAAAGAAAAAGAAATCCTGTTAAAATAACATTCTGAGTTGTGGAGGGAGGTCTCTAGGGCTTAACATGTTCCTTTGCTCTAGACACCACAGTCTACATCATCAGATATTTACTTACAAAAAGTATGATTTAAATTGTAATGTTATGATGACAAAGGAATTTCTTGAAAATGATTAAAGCTATAGTAGTAAATAAAAACTCTAAGCATTTACCTATATGGTTAATTTAATCATAATGTGCACACTGGCGTGTTTTATAAGTAATGGATTTCTGGCATATTTACAGTTCTATTCCCACTAGGATAATATCAAAAAATTTTAAATAGATAAAGTCTAAGAGAAGAGTTGCTCTACTGTTTAGAATTAATTCCATTTTTTATACTTTTCAAATTCTCAGATCCTTTCTGTATTTTTTCTTTCAGATTTTTTCCCCCTTTCTTGGTCAGAACTGGGTTGTTGCTTTCTTGTACCAGGAACTTTGTTTTTACCAGCACATATATCATTTATAGCAGTGGATGTGTTTTTGGAAGAAGAAGCTCATGTTAACTCTGAGGGGCATCATGACCTAGTCCCCATGGAGATGATCTGGATTTTCCTCGTGTCTTCAATATTTCTAAAGGCACAGTGAACTTTCAGCAATTGTTTCTTCTGACTATTGATTATACACATTTTCATCATTACAAGCTACTTTGGTGTTTATTATGATCTTTGTGTTTCCAGGGGATTTCCATCCATTAATCTGCAATCATCCACTGATAGAGGTGTTTAACCTCTTATTGCTCAACGTGTTTCCCTATAGGTGTCTTGACCAACTAGAAATCTGGCACTTTAACAGCGTGATACTTTTTCTTGTCTCTATATGGAAGGTCCAGTGGTATAGAATTTGGCCTTATTTGGCATTGTGGTTCATACTATGTCGTAGAGCACAAGTTATACTAGTGACAAGCTGTATTAAACAACATACAATCAACTTGAAACACAGCACTTGCTGGGAGCAACTGCATATGTTACAGTCATGCTTAAAAGCTTGCCATATCAGCCGTTGTACATTCTGACATACTAAGTGTAATTATCTCTGAGGAATATAATAACAGAAAATGTAAACAAAACGTGAATACTAATATACTGTAGTTATTTTTAGGAAAATATGTTGGAAGAGTGACCCTTAGTATACTACCGTGCTGTGTTGTGCAGCATTAAGTGGGGTATATGTAAATATCTTTTTGATTTTGCTCTAAAAATCTGAAGTGTCAAAATTTCATGAGTCAAAGTGTTAAATTTCTTTCCCTCCAAAATATCCAGCAAATGGCCTGTCACTTATTGCACTGCAACGAGGCCTCTTAATTTTCATGTGGTGTTATGAATAACTGCCAATTCTTCTTGCTGTAACATTCAGCAACTTCCAGTTCAACTGCAATGCATTTAATGAATGTACTGCTTTGAGTTTATTCTTGATTAGGAGAATGAGAGTCCTTATCTTTGGTAGGTTTTATCATTAATATAATTTATCAAGTTGGATAATCAGGGAAAAATGAGTTAACAGATATCCTCATTCTTATGAAAGCCAATAGTAATTATAATAATGGCAGTTATAATAAAAACAATAGCAACAAAAACATATTATAATTGCACATAATAAACATACACCAACTTTTAATGAGTGCCAGGCTGTACTTTTCAACTCCATGTAGTGTTCATGTTATTCTTTTGAAGCGTGACATTTTTATCCCGATAATAAAGCAGAGGATCCTGAGATTTTGAGATGTTAAATCTTTTGTCCAAAATTTAAAAAACTGACTCCAAAATGGAAGAACCAACCCTGAACCTCAGTCCATGTCACTCCAGATTCCATGCTGTGTTTTAAACCAGATGCTCTTTATTTCTTAAACTAGATATAATTATATTATTTTCAAATGCCAGATTTATAGATGGAATATATATGGATGACTTCGGATAGTCATTTAACAAAATATATGCTTTATATGATTTCATTTCTCTTAAAGATATACAAATATATATATAATATATAACCTATTATATATAACTAATGTTATTCTATAGTATTTTAGACATATGCAGTATATCTCTTCTAAACAGAGTATGAAAAGAAAAAGAAAATAATGACTTCTATTTTTGTTATAAAATCATACATAGACATTTCAAAAGATGTAAAATAAAGAAAGGCACTGAGAAGAATATTTTATTAATTTAATCATTACTAATTCAACTTTCTAGTAATATTTTGCTAATTTTCTTTCCAAGGGTTTACCCATATACATATAGGAGCACACTACTACACAAATACTTTATCATTTCTTATAACATATTTTACAGAAGTTGTATCATACCTAAATTTTTCATTTAATAAGATGTATACAGCATTAAAAAATAAATGAAAATTGTGATTATTAATGTCATAATCTACTAAATATTTTCTGCTCTGTTAGTTTATGTTTCCAGACGTGACATACTTAGTCATGAAATATTAGAAAAATCTGTTCTAAAATCAAAAGCAAGGTTAGAACCTCTCACTGATAATATACAATGTATTTTCAAAAGGAATAAATCAAACTACTAATAATAAATTATTAGTAGTTAACATGACACTCTACCCAGAATATCCAAGAGAAAATATTGGAAAGATACTACAATTCATGCACTGTATATTATATTAAAATATTAAATAAACTGTTTAATGCAAAAAAAGCAAATACACTGGCACAACTTTCTTGTAAATACTATACATCCTGCAAAATGCCAAAGTGTAAACCTAAGAAGGACTGCACTGGGCCTCTAAAATAATATACTTCAGTAGAGGACAACAAAGATTAACTAAAAAAATTAAAAATAAAAAATTGCAGGCACAATTTCATGTTTGTGAATGGAGAATCAACATTGTAAAAAGTCAATTCTAACCAATATAATCTCTACATATTACACAAGTGCAATCAAAATGCAAAATAACTCTTTAAAGAATTTGAAAAATGAAAATATAAATTCAGTGTAAGAGAAATTATAATTTTTTCAATAAACTATGGTGGCAAAATTGTTATATATTTGAAACCATGTTATTTGTTAACATTTTTTCTAACACTAATTAAATTGTGATTATCTTTATTGTTTACTTTTTATTTTAGTTTCAGTGGTACGTGTGCAAGTTGGTTTTGTTTGTAAACTGCATGTCACAGGGATTTGGTGTACAGATAATTTTGTCACCCGGGTAATAGGCATAGTACCTGATGGTTATTTTTCTGATTCTCTTCCTCCTTGCACCCTCCACCCTCATGTAGACCCAGTGTCTGTTGCTCCCCTCCTACTATCCAGGTGTTCTAATGTTTAGCTCATACTTATAAGTGACAACATATAGCATTTGATTTTCTGGTCCTGTGTTAGTTTGATTAAGATAGTGGCCTCCAGCTCCAACCATGTTGTTGCAAAGGACATGATCTCATTCTTTTACGTGGCAGCATAGTATTCCATGGTGTATATGTACCATATTTTCTTTATTCAGTCTACCACTGATGGGCATTTAGGTTGATTCTATGTCTTTGCTATTGTAGATAGTGCTGCAATGAACATAGGGATGAATGTGTCTCTATGGTAGAACAGTTTATATTTTGGGGGGCATATACCCAATAATGGGATTGCTAGGTGAAATGGTAATCCTATTTTAAGTTCTGTGAGGAATTGCCACACAGCTTTCCACAGTGGCTTAACTAATTTACACTCCTACCAGCACTGTATGTTTCCTTTGCTGCACAACCTCACCAGCATCTGTTATTTTTTGACTTTTTTCTAAAAGTCGTTTTGATTGGTATGAGATAGTAACTCATTGTAGTTTTGATTTGCATTTCTCTAATTAGTGATGTTGAGCATTTTTATATGCTTATTGGCTGCATGCATGTCTTCTTTTGAAAAGTGTCTGTTTATGTTCTTTGCCCGATGAAAAAGTATATTTCTACTTCACTTTACATTAAGCAAGAATTTGAGATAGAAAATATTTTGTATAATATTAAGAAAAGAATAATTAGTTTTCATAATCTTGAGGTGGGCAGGATAAAATACACACGAGGCAAACAGAAATTGGCTGATGTATTTTACTCCCCCAAAATATTCTACGTTACAAAATCAACTAAAAACATATTTATAAAGCAAATGTTAGACCCAGGAATATATATGTAGTATACGTATAAGGCAAAGATGATGTATCCAGTGCCAAGAACAGTGGCTCATGTCTGTAATCTAAGCATATTGGAAGGCCTAGGTGGGAGGATGGCTTCAACCCAGGAGTTCGAGACCAACGTGAGTGACATAGTGGGAACTCGTCTCTAAAAACAACAATAATAAAAACTTAGCGAGAAATTGGGGCATGCACCTGCAGTCCCAGCTACGTGGAAGTCTGAGGTGGGAAGATCACTTGAGCTCATGAGGTCAAAGCTGCAGGGAGCCATGATGGTGCCACTGAACTCCTGCCTGGGTGATAGAGTCAGACACTATCTCAAAAAAATAAAAATAAATTAAGGGTTTGTATCCAGAAAAAACAACTCAAACCTGTAAGAAGACAAACTATGAAATAGAGTAATAGACAAATGATACAAATTGAAAATTCATAAAATTTTAAAAATGTTTAACCTTACTACTAATCACATAAACTGAAAACATGAATATGGAATTTTGCCCAATTAAGAACTATTAAAATGGTTAATAACATCATATATTGGTGAGAACATATGATAAAATACACATACACAATTTTGTAGAAGTATAAATTTGTTAAACCTTTTGGGAAAGCAGTGGGTTATTAAATATTAACACTATCTATATGTATATACCCTTTCACTCATAATTTCTATTTCTCGGTATCTGTTTTGCAGAAATACGCCAAGTGGACACAAAAAAATGCATGAAGCAGTTGGATATTGTTTCATTCTTTTAAAAATAAAGAAATAAACAGCCATGAATGAGGAAGCATGAAGCAAGTTTTATATGGCTATACTTATGCAATGCTATGCAGCTGTTAATAAAATGTAAAATCAAACCAAATTTATTGACATGGAAAAATTGAAGATACGTTGTTAAAGTTTTACACTTAATACAGGACAATACTATAGATAATATGGTGCTATTAATTTTCAAAAGCCTTATATGTTTATCCATTTCTAATTTCATATGAAAGAGGAATGTAAAGACATACTGTATGGTGTGTTATAGAGCATTAATCCTAATTTCCCAGTCACATATTTTGTTTTTGTTTTTTTTTCATTTCAAGGGTAGGTATCTTATGATTTAAGCAAAGGTGCCATGTAATTTATGATCCAAATCTGGATATGTTTGACCGTAAGAGGGGGCACAAGTAATAATTATGCATATTGAAAGGAACAAACCATATCTCTCGTACAAACCTCCCACTGTCCCTGAAAATCCTGATACATAGTCTCTATATTTATTCCAGTTAGTGAATTCTGTTCCATCCCCGCTGTTTGTGGTACGTGCAATTAATGTGAAGATAGTCAATTAGAGAAACATCTTTTGCAGACACTACTACTGTTACCAAAACACCAGGGGTTTTCTCTGGGTCCTGCTGCTCACCCCAAAGAAAGCCAATCACTGAGACAATGAGTATTACCAGGGAAAAAGGCTTTAATCGTGTGTGGCAGCCAAGGATATGGGAGATCAAACTCAAATCCATCTCTGTGACCAATTAGAATAAGGAGTTTATATAGTAGGGAAGAAATGTAAGAATGTGTAAGAAAACAGGAATAGGGAGGGGCAAGGAAGCAATCATGAGGAATGAAGATTCCTAGGCATGTCGTCGTCTGGTTGTGGTGATCTGGTGAGTTTCAGTTAGTCGATATCTTTTATTTTATTTTATTTTACTTTAAGTTCTGGGATACATGCGCAGAATGTGCTGGTTTGTTACATAGGTATATGTGTGCCATGGTGGTTTTCTGCCCCTATCAAACTGTCCTCTAAGTTCCCTCCCCTCACCCTACACCCCTTCAAACAGGCCCTGGTGTGTGTTGTTTCCCTCCCTGTGTCCAAGTGCTCTCATCGTTCAGCTCCCACTTATGAGTGTGAACATGTAGTGTTTGGATTTCTATTCCTGTGTTAGTTTGCTGAAGATGATGGTTTCCATTTTATTTTATTTTTGTTTTCTTTTTTCTTTTTTTTTTAGATGGAGTTTCGCTCTTGTTGCCCAGGCTGGAATGCAATTGCAAGATCTCGGCTCACTGCAATCTCTGCCTCCTGGGTCCAAGAGATTATCCTGCCTCATCCTCCCAAGTAGCTGGGATTACAGGCATGCACCACCATGCCCAGGTAATTTTGTCTTTTTAGTAGAGATGGGGTTTCTCCATGTTGGTTAGGCTGGAAACCCCCGACCTCAGGTGATCCACCTGCCATGGCCTCCCAAAGTGCTTGGATTATAGGCATGAGCCACCTTGCCTAGCCTAATGGCTTCCATTTTCATCCATATCTCTGCAAAAGACATAATCTCCTTCCTTTTTATGGCTGCATAGTATTCCAAGGTGTGTATGTGCCACATTTTTTTTATCCAGTCTATCACTGATGGACATTTGGTTTTTTTTCCATGTCTTTGCTATTTTAAGTAGAACTGCAATAAACATATGTCTGCATGTGTGTTTACAGTAGAATGAATTATATTTTTTGGATATATACCCGATAATGAGATTGCTGGGTCAAATGGTATTTCTGGTTATAGATCCTTGAGGAATTGTCATACGGTCTTCTATAATGATTGAACTAATTTACATTCCCAATAACACTGTAAAAACGTTCCTATTTCTTCACAGCCTCACCAGCATCTATTGTTTCTTGACTTTTTAATATTTGCCATTCTCATTAGCATGAGATGGTATCTCATTGTGGTTTTGATTGGCATTTATCTAATGATCATTGATGTTGAACCCAGTTGATACTTTTTTGAGAGGTCCGAATGTCATTTCCTGAGGAAGAAACTCAGATAAAACAAATGTAAGTTTCAAGCTTTATGACCAGATGTCAAACATAGAAAAAATTTCTATGTTTATTCATAAAAACGATCTGTGGCACCATTGGGTTGACGTGATGGTTAATATTGGGCATCAACTAGATTGCACTGAAGGATACAAAGTATTGGTCCTGGGTATGTCTGTAAGCTTGTGGCCAAAGGAGATTAACATTTGAGTTAGTGGACTGGGAGAGACAGACTCACCTTCAATCTGGGTGGATACCATCTAATCAGCTGCAAGCATAAAAGCAGGCATGGAAAGAGAAGACTTGCTGAGTCTTCTGGCCTCCCTCTTTCTCCAGTGTTGGATGCTTCCTGCCCTTGAGCATCAGATTCCAAGTTCTTCAGCTTTTGGACTCTTAGACTTATATCATTGATTTTCCAGGGGTTCTCAGGCCTTTGGTCACAGACTGAAGGCTGTACTATTGGTTTCCTTAATTTTGAGGTTTTGGGACTTGGACTGGCTTCCTGGCTCCTCGGCTTTCAGACGGCCTATTGTGGGACTTCACCTTGTGATCATGTGAGTCAAACCCCTTCATATATATTCATCTATTAGTCCATATGTTTAGAGAACCCTGACTAATGCAGATTTTGGTGCCAGGAGTATTAGTTTGTTCTCATGCAGCTAATAAAGACATACCCAAGACTGGGTAATTTATAAAGGAAAGAGATTTAATTGACTTATCATTCCACATGGCTAGGGAGGCCTCAAAATCAGGGAAGAAGGCAAAGGAGGAGAAAAGGCACATCTTACGTGGTGGCAGGCAAGGAAATCCCCCTTTACAAAACCATCAGGTCTTGTGAGACCTATTCACTATCATGGGAACAGCACAGGAAAGACCCAGTGCCATGATTCATTTACGTCCTGCCAGGTCCCTCCTACCATACATGAAAATTATGGAAGCTACAACTCAAGATGAGATTTGGGTGGAGACACAGTCAAACAATATCATTCTGCCCCCAGAACTCCCCCAAATCTCATGTCCTCACATATCAAAAGCAATCATGCCTTCCCAACAGTCCAACAAAAGTCTTAACTTATTTCTGCATTAACTCAAAAGTCCACAGTCCAAAGTCTAATCTGAGAAAAGGCAAGTCCCTTCTGCCCCTGAGCCTATAAAATCAAAAGCAAGTTACTTACTTTCTAGTTTCAATGAGGATACAGGCATTGGGTAAAAACACTTGTTCCAAATGGGATAAATTGGCCAAAACAAAGGACCTACAGGCCCCATGCAAGTCCAAAATCCAGTGGGGCAGTCAAATCTTAAAGCTCCAGAATGATCTAATTTGACTTCATGTCTCA
Source organism: Papio anubis (assembly GCF_008728515.1). Taxonomy (NCBI): domain Eukaryota; kingdom Metazoa; phylum Chordata; class Mammalia; order Primates; family Cercopithecidae; genus Papio; species Papio anubis. Next base: position 109,520,855 of record NC_044983.1, read on the forward strand.
TATCCAGATCATGTTGATGAAGGAAGTGGGTTTCCATGGTCTTGGGTAGCTCTGCCCCTGTAGCTTGCAGGGTACAGCTCCTCCAACCTTGGCTGCTTTCAAAGGCTAACATTGAATATCTGTGGCTTTTCCGGGTACATGATGCAAGCTGTCAGTGAATCTACCATTCTGGGGTCTGGAGGATGGTGGCCTTCTTCTTACAGCTCCGCTAGGCAGTGCCACAGTGAGGACTCTGTGTGGGGGCTTCCCACCCTACATTTTCCTTCTGCACTGCCCTAGCAGAGGTTCTTTATGAGTGTTCCACCCCTGCAGCACAACTCCGCCTGGACATCCAGGCATTTCCATACATCATCGGAAATCTAGGTGGAGGGTCCCAAACCTCAATTCTTTACTTCTGTGCACCCACAGGCCCAACATCATGTGTAAATCACCAAAGCTTGGGGCTTAGACCCTCTGAAGCAAGAGCCTGAGATGTACATTGGCCCCTTGTAGCCAATTTAGATGTACATTGACTGGGATGCAGGGCACCAAGTCCTGAGGCTGCACAAACAGCAAGGCACCACTCGGCTGGGCCCATAAAACCATTTTTTTTTCCCTCCTAGGCCTTGAGGCCTATGATAGGAGGGTCTGCTGTGAGGTTTTCTGGCATGCCCTGGAGACATTTACCCTATTGTCTTGGCAATTAACATTTTGCTCCTCATTACTTATACAAATTTCTGCAGCTGACTTGAATTTCTCCTTAGAAAACCTGTGATTTTCTTTTTTTTCCATATCTTCAGGCTGAAACTTTTTCAAATTTATGCTTTGTTTCCCCCTTGAATGCTTTGCTACCTAGAAATTTATTCCACCAGATAACCTAAGTCATCACTCTCAAAAAGTTACGCAGACCTCTAGGCAAAATGCCACTAGTTTCTTAGCATAGCGAGAGTAACCTTTGCTCCAGTTCCCAACAAGTTCCTCATCTTCAACTGAGACCGCCTCAGGCTGGACTTTATTGTCCATGTCACTATCAGCATTTTGGTCAAAGTCATTTAAGTAATCTCTATCCTGAGATTTTGCTGAAGTTGCTTATCAGCTTGAGTTTTTGGGCTGAGATGATGGGTTTTCTAAATATACAATCATGTCATCTGCAGACAGAGATAATTTGACTTCCTCTCTTCCTATTGAATGCCCTTTATTTTTTTTCTCTTCACTGGTTGCCCTGGCCAGAACTTGCAATATACTATGTTCAATAGGAGTGATGAGAGAGAGCATCCTTGTCCTGTGCTTGTTTTCAAAGGAAATGCTTTTAGCTTTTGCCCATTCAGTGTGATATGATATTGGCTATAGGTTTGTCATAAAGTTCTTATTATTTTGAGATACGTCCCATCAATACCTAGTTTATTGAGAGTTTTTAGCGTGAAGGGCTGTTGAATTTTGTCAAAGGTCTTTTCTGTGTCTATTGAGATAATCATGTGGTTTTTGTCATTGGTTCTGTTTATGTGATGGATTATGTTTACTGATTTGTGTATGTTAAACCAGCCTTGCATCCCAGGGATGAAGCCAGCTTGATCGTGGAGGATAAGCTTTTTGATGTACTGCTGGATTCGGTTGGCCAGTATTTTATTGAGGATTTTCACATCGATCTTCATCAGGGATATTGGCCTGAAATTTTCTTTTATTGTTGTGTCTCTGCCAGGCTTTGGTATCAGGATGATGCTGACCCCATAAAATAAATTAGGATGGAGTCCCACTTTTTCTATTGTTTGGAAGAGTTTCAGAAGGAAAGATACCAGCTCCTGTTTGTACCTCTGGTAGAATTCAGCTGTGATGCCATCGGGTCCCGGGCTTTTTTTTGGTTGGTAGGCTATTAATTACTGCCTTAATTTCAGAACTTGTTATTGGCCTATCCAGGGATTCAACTTCTCCTGGTTTAGTCTTGGGAAGGTGTATGTGTCCAAGATTTTATCCATTTCTTCTAGATTTTCTAGTTTATTTGCGTAAAGGTGTTTATAGTATTCTCTGATGGTAGTTTGCATTTCTGTGGGATCAGTGGTGATATCCCCTTTATCATTTTTATTGTGCCCATTTTATTCTTCTCTCTTTTCTTCTTTATTACTCTGGTTATCAGTGTATTTTGTTAATCTTTTCAAAAACCCAGCTCCTGAATTCATTATTTGAGGAATTTTTTTGTGTCTCTCTCCTTCAGTTCTGCTCTGATCTTAGTTATTTCTTGTCTTCTGCTAGTTTTTTCAATTTGTTTGCTCTTGCTTCTCTAGTTCTTTTAATTGTGATGTTAGGGTGTCAATTTTAGATCTTTCCCACTTTCTCATGCAGGCGTTTAGTGCTATAAATATCCCTACAGATGGTGGAGAGGATGTGAAGAAGTAGGAACACTTTTACACTGTTGGTGGGAGTGTAAATTAGTTCAACCATTGTGGAAGACAGTGTGGCTATTCCTCAAGGATCTAGAACCAAAAATACCATTTGATCCAGCAATCCCCTTACTGGGTATATACCCAAAGAATTATAAATCATTCTACTATAAAAACACATGCACATGTGTGTTTATTGTAGCACTGTTTACAATAGCAAAGACTTGGAACCAACCCAAATGCCCATCAATGATAGAATGGATAAAGCAAATGTGGTACATATACTCCATGGAATACTATGCAGCCATAAAAAAAAGTGAGTTCATGTCCTTTGCAGAGATATGGATGAAGCTGGAAACTATCATCCTCAGCAAACTAACACAGGAACAGAAAAACAAGCACCACATCTTCTCCCTTATAAGTGAGAATTCAACAATGAGAACACGTGGGCATAGGGAGGGGAACATCACACACCAGGGCTTTTCAGGAGTGGTGAGCAAGGGGAGGGAGAGCATTAGGAGAAATACCTAATGCATGCAGGGCTTAAAACCTAGATGATGGGTTAACCACCAAGGCACATGTATACCTATGGATACATGTGGATTTATTTTGGATAAATAAATTTTATCTGCACATTCTGGATATGTATCCCAGAACTAAAAGTATAATTTGTTTTTTAAAAAAGAAATCTCTAGGAAGTTCCAAACTTTCCCACATTTTCCTGTCTTTTTCTGAGCCCTCCAAACTGTTCCAACCTCTGCCTGTTATCCAGTTCCAAAGTTGCCTCCACATTTTCAGGTATCTTTACAGCAGTGTACCACTAACCAGTACCAATTTACTATATTAGTCTGTTCTCACACTGCTAAGAAACACATATCGGAGGCTGGATAATTTATAAAGGAAAGAGGTTTAATGGACTCACAGTTCCACATGGCTGGGGAGGGCTCACAGTCGTGGCGGAAGGCAAAGGAGGAGCAAATGCATGTCTTACATGGTGGCAAGCAAGACAGCCTGTGCAGGGGAACTCCCCTTTATATAACCATCAGATCTTGTGAGACTAATTCACTGTCACGAGAGCAGCACAGGAAAGACACACCCTGATGATACAATTACCTCCCACCATCTCCGTCCCATGATACATGGAAATTATGGGAGTTACAATTCAATGAGATTTGGGTGGGGACACAACCAAACCATATCAATTGGTTTCACTACATTAAATAATATGGTGACAAATAAGCTTCAATTTTCTCCTCCCAACATCTAAAAGACTCTTTTATATAGGAAAACTTTGTGTTGTAAGGTGGGGTCTACAATTTCAACAGTTATATTAAGAGTATTAGGAAGAAAATCTAGATCTGCTCATGGACCCTGTGTAGTCTTTCAATTTTGCTGATATTGTGAAAGATCATAGAGAGAAGGAAAAATTAAGTGGTAGTGAAATTTTTAAAGCACCTAATGAAACTTCAGTGAAGTTCCAGAGTATCATCTGGACTTTTCAGTTATATGAGCCAAAAAGTTTTATCATTTTTAGGTCAATAAAAGTTAGATATTCTGTCTTTTCTACCAGAGAGTAGTGAAGAATACAATTCAGGATTATCATTAACAAAGGTTAACTCTAATAAGGTGTCTGGAAGTAGCAATTACATGGAGCCAAGAATAAAAAATTAACATTTTGCCTCTGGTCCTTCTAATTTTTTTACATTTTTTAGAGATGTGCAATATATTAAATGTAAAAGAAAATTAAAACAATAACCTTTATATTGTATTTGAACTTAAGACTAAATTTTATATTTTGATATTATCTTTTGGATATTTAAGAAAAAATGTACACTCTTATTCCTCACTGGAAAACGCTTCCTCTAATTGAATCTGCTTGTTTTTTTTGTTTGTTTTGTTTTGTTTTTTTCCATTGCTTATTGTTATTGAATTGTTTCAGGCTTTCTTATTATTTAATAAACATTTGTGATTTTCCATTTACTTTTGTAGCCAATTATGTTCAAATTTAATAATGTTTAATTGATGTTAATGCTATCTTTTTTTAATTGTATTTTATATTATAAAGTGTGATTCATTTCTCATTGGCGCAGTTCATCTGCAAATATTTTTTCAAAAGTTGTTCATCTATTCTCTTGAAACATACCATATTTAAATATCTTATGTTTTCATCAAATAGGAAACTTGAATAAGTACAGCTATTTTAGCCAATTTTTATTAGATGTTATTTATTGTTGAAGAAGTCAGATAATGGATAATCTTCTCAATGTTTATTGGAACTTAATCTATTTCCGATTCTGTATATGTAAATTATATTTTATCTTTAAATTTATAATTAAAATTTATAGAAAAATGCTTCCTATTGTTTACTATATCCTGGTAAAAAACTATTCAAATTAGAGTCATTACAAATCACATGAGCATCATTTACATTAAATATTTTGTTTAAATATCCTTAATGTATTTCATTCAGACTGTAGTAACCCTTTAAATGTAAATACTCATATTTAAAGTTCAAACAGTATTTCTGGTCATTGTTTTGAGCATAGTTAATATCTCAATTAATATTGCCAGGCTAGATATTCAATCTGTCTTTTGTATCTCAAATCTTTTATCACATCTATTGTGACTCCTGTTCTTCTACTCTATATTTTAAAACATCAAATTACCTTTGTTCTATACATCACCGATTGGATTTTCTACAAAACAGAATTCTCCTTTATTTTCTTTATTATGTATTTAGTGTTTCTGTTTCCTAAGTTGCTTTTCTATCTTTCTTTTTCACATTTATCTCTCATTTTATTTTATCCTGTTATTTTTAATTTACCTTCTCCCTTTTTTATTCTATTCTGTTATAGTTTTATAAAAACATTTATTCCCATTAAAAATAAGAAATTGTTCTTACTTAACTTTATTTAACTTTAGATGGGCATGTCTTCCACCAGTATCAGTAGAGTCTAGTGTTTGAAAAATATTAGGAATTGCAATTCCCAGTTTCTTTATCATCAAAACTCTTTCCACAGCTTTATGCTTGTTCTTTAGTTGTGGTAATTTTATCGCCAATATGAAATAATTTATTGTTAGTTGCCACCTCCACTTTTCTTCTAAACCTCAGATTAATTTTATACAAGCATTATCTAGCTGTTCCATTCTCTAACCTGTTACATTCAAAGAAGTCCTGATGGCAAAGAAGGTGCACATTGCTGTGGCTACATAAAAACGCAGCACCCATCCTGCAAAAAAACATCTGTAAGGTTTTTCCCATACGGCTATAGAAAAGGAAGATGGAAAAATGGTATTCTTAATCTACTTCTATGCCATACCACAAAGAACAAGAAGCTATCAATCACTTCTCTCAATGAAATTCCACTGTCCTTGGGTTAGGTACATTTCTTTTTTGATCGATGCAAAGATCTAAACCAAAGATTGTGTTATCTGTTTTTTCATTTTCCTCTGACTTCATAGATTCTGCTGAAAGTTAGAGAGGCCGTGTCAGATGCTATTTTTAAAGCAAACTTTTAATTTTAACATTATTGAAAATGCTTGTTCTTTGAGAAAATATTTGTAAGAAATATATGTTGTAAATCTACTTTTAAACTATGAGATTATGATAGACACACTTTTCAAATGTCACAATTCTTTCTGGGGATGTCAAAATAAAGTGAGTTGTGGTCTTCCTATTTTGTGTAATTTGTATGTCTATTTTAAAGAAAAGCATACTGAAATCATCTTTGCAAACATTATGACAGTGGGAGAAATCTGATATAGAAATCTGATGTAGAAAAATTATGGCATTCAAAAAATCTGACCTAGTCGACTCTGTCTTGCTTCTAACTTCCAAGCTGATCTGGTTCATTTCTGGCCATAGGCAAAGTGAACTATGGGAGGAATTTAGTTTATAGTTTAAAACAAAAGTGATATGTGATAATTATGGTTTAGGAGTCATGTATCCAGAAGTGGCAAGATTCGTAACTTTTCCAATTGCTTCTATAGATAATATCACTATTATGAAACCTAAGATGGGTGTTTGAGGTATATTGCAGACTCTGCACTTCTGATGGACTAGCTGGCACCATCTGGATTGGTAACCCATACTAAGAAACTGGCTCATAAAATCTTGTGACTCCCCCATGCAGGACTGAATCACGACTTTGGCCTCCTATCATCTCATCCTCAATGCCAACAATCAGCATTCCCCATTCCCTAAAACCTGCCCACCAAACTATCCTTAAAAAACTCTAGCCTCTGAGTTTTCAGGGAGGCTGATTTGAGTAATAACTCTTGTCCTTCTGCTAGGCAAGCCCTGTGATTATTGAACTCTTTCTCTACTGAAATACTGCTGTCTCTGTGAATTGGTTTTATCTGTGCAGTAGGCAAGAAGAACCCATAAGGCAATTATAACTGTTTATAATAGGAATATAAATTTAGCTTTGCAAATGACATCTATGAAAGTTGGAGCAAGCAATGCTATATACCTGATGTTTACTTTTATAATGGTAATTAACAGAGAAGGGATTCTGCACTTACAGAAGAGAAAGATATGCACTTAAAGAATTTGAAAATAATTTGGATTTATTTAGTAGCAACTCCAAATGCGTAATTTGTTGTACACTTCAGTCTTGACTTTCAGGATTATGATATCTGATATGGAGGATGATGCTCATCATTGCTGCTGCTATGGAGCAATATATAAAACTTTTTGAGTACTTAAAGTGAAGAGAGTTTAAATCAAAGTATCTCTTGTAATGATCTAAGGAACACAGCCAAGTGGAATGGGAATGCCATGTGAATTTGAAGTGACTAATAACTGCAATAGTGCGTATATACAAGAGGATAAAATCAACCTTCATTTTGTAAATATTGCAGGAATATAAGGCTGTTTAACAGTGGAGTATTATTCTATAGTATTATTGGAGAAGTTTCATTTTCAATTAATTCCAACCATTTTATAATCCTAAATCATTTCACTTAGGTCCACTTCAGAACATATTTATGTGATTTTTTTAAATTGGAAAATAAAACTTGTATATATTTATGGTGTACATGTTGTTTTGAAATATGAATGGCTAAATTGGATTAATTAACGTATGCAAGACCTTACATACTTAATATTTTTGTGGTGAGAACGCTTAAAATTTACTCTGTTAGCAATTTTCAAGAAACACATTTGTGCTTTTAATACCAGCAGGCTGAAGCTATTATTTGCACAAGCTGATTTATTTAAAGCTGTTTACATAATAGAACCAGAAAAGTCTGTGCAGTTTACATCTTCCATCTTCCATCTATGAATATCACAAATTATCCATTTTTATCCATTGTAAGAATATTGACATTTCTCTCACAGTCTGACTTTTCTACTTTTAATGTAGGAAGGAGCCAAGCTTCTGAATCAAGCCAATACCTTAGCCTGAGCTTCTAATTTATTAATAGAGACCAAAAATATTTGACCACTGATCTAAGGAGGACTAAAATGACTCTGTTTGCTTTTGGTTGAGAGAAGCAGAGAATATATCAATTTGATAAAATACCTGTAAGGTACATTTTCTGATACCTTGATGTAACACTTGCTTCTGAGTTGAGAATACTGGGTGGTTTTGTTGATTTTATGTGAAACCACCTTTTAAGGATAAGTAAGTATAGGGAGAAGCAGCCTGTGGAATATAAATATACAGAAATTTGTGAAGGTGAAATTTGTAAAAGTGATAAAGAAGTGTCTATTTAGAACTTTGTACCCTTTGACTGTTATCTTTCCTTTCTCCATTTTATCCCAACCAGCCTCTGGTAACCTCCATTCTACTCTCTACTTCTATCAGTTCCACATGTTTAGATTCTACGTATAAGTGAAGAATATAGCATTTCGCTTTCTGTGCCTGGTTTATTGACATAGCATAATGTCCTCTTGACATAAAGTTTTCTTTGTTAAGGCTGAATAGCATTCTATTATTTATTTTGTATCTGTTGAAAAGGGGATTGCAGTTTTGCTTTTTTTTTATTCAGTTAGTTTGTTGTTCCTGCATAGAAATGCTCCTAATTTTTTATATTTATATTGTATCCTGCAATTTTTTGAATTTGTTTACCAGCTCTAAGAGTTTTTGGTAGAGCTTTTAGGTTATTCTCTATATGACAACTTGTAATCTGCAAGCAGGAATAATTTGACTTCCTCTTTTCCAATTTGGATATTTTTTCTTTCTTCCTCTTGCTTACTTTTTTTTTTCTGGCTAGGAGGCCAGTATCTCTGATAAAAATAGATGCAAAAATTCTCAACAAAATAATAGCAAACCAAATCCAACAAGTTGTCAAAAAGATACGACACTATGATCAAATGAGATTTCCCAGAAATGCAAGGATGTTTCAACATAAATAAATCACTAACCATGATACATCCCACCAATAAAATGAAGGAAAAATAATGTAATTATCTCAATAAATTCAGAAAAAGTATTTGATAAAATTCAATATGTCTTTATGACAAAAATTCTCAATAAGTCAGGTATAGAAAGTAAGTACCTCTGCCTAATAAAGTCCGTAAATGACAAATTGACAGCTAACATCATAGTGAAGGGAGAAAACTGAAACAAGACAAGGCAAGGATGCCCACTTTCACTACTCTTGTACTGTAAGTTCCAGCTAAGAGACTGGATTTTAATATTCTAATCACAATGAAATAACTGATTTGTGAGGTAACTGATATGTAAATGAGCCCGATGTGATCATTCCACAATGTGTATTCATATCAAAGCACCATATTTTAACCCGTAAATAGAGACAATTATTATTTGTCAATTAAAAATACTTTTTAATGAAGAAGGAACTCTTAAAGGGAAAGGAACAATTGGAGACTGGTTATGAGAAGTTAAGATGAATACAATAAAGAGAAAAATATGTATTTTGGATTATTACTTGGAGGTCATCAATAATCATGGAGTAGAACCTTTACTGAAATCAAGTTAAGAAATCAGGAAAATATTAAAGAGATTCAGAGACAGCTATTGTTATGTTCTGAAATGAGAAATATAAGAACGTTTAAAGGCATTAAATGATAAAATTATAGATGAGTACATGCATACGGTTATAAGAGCCATCATTTTGAGCATAGTTTTGGGGATAAGAGTGATAAAGACAAATTTATTCAATAAAACTTTCTAAAGCATGGTAAGGAAGACTATTCAGTACCATTACAGTGGGTATGTGGACCACGGCAAAGGGATTTTGCATTGGGAGAGTGATATTGGGCTCAGCTCCAAATATAGCGTGAGCAAGTGTGAGTTTATAGCCAAGGATCAGTGCAGGGCTCTGTGGATGGAAAATTATAAAGAAAAATAATCACGGGTAAGAGAGATTCTGGCTAAAACAACCTGACATGATTATTGATGAAACAAGTGAGGGTGAACAGACTTCACCTGGGAATGAGAAAGGATGAGGAACCCAATCAAAAATAGAGGATGGTAGGAAATCAAGGTTGGGAAAGGGTTCTTGCTAAACTGACTTAACAGGGTTGTATGATGAAACTGAATTTAATTAAGAAGTATATAGTTGGGCTTAGGAAAAGATTCAGGAGCCTGACTAAAGTTTGGTCAGCCAAAAATCTTTATATTTCCCCACTTCTTAATCGAGAACAAAAGAGACATTCTTCATTCCTGTAAGTAACAGAAGTCCAGTTTTCTTGTTTGACTGCCTTTTGTTCCTTAAGGACTTGCTGAATCATATGTTAGGACTTGGTAGTAGAGGATATTTGATGGACGGTGCTAGCAGTCAGGTGTTTAATGAGGGGAATTTTTATGAAATGCAAAAACAAACAAACAAACCAATAAAAACAAAAAAACAAAGATTAATCATTAGAAATACAGTTTCTGAGTCCACAGGGCTGCCAGTTGAGATTTCTAGCAGTGGAGTTCAATGCATCCATAGAAGGTAAAATGAGAATGGCAGTAGCCCAGTGGCCACTTTTAAATTTTCTTGTGGGTAGTTTAAATGTCTCTGTGTCTCTCGTAATGGCATTGAATCTTGCAGCGAATTTTCTCAGTAGCCCTTGCAACATCCAGCATCAATATTATCTATACATTATCTGTTTTTGTAATTTATCTGAACCTTATATGATGTAATCCAGCATCAGCATGCTAGTCTTGGGGAAAAAGGCGGTTTTAATTTTTAATAATTCCAAACTAAAAGGGTAGGATAAAAACTGGAAATGTTAATTTGGAGAGTTGTAGCCAGATGTTTGAAGAAATTAGAATAATTTAGGGTCTGTTCTAGTTTTAAGATCATAACAAAACCTTAAATACAATGAGCAGGACTAGCATTTAATGCCCACAAAAGTGTGCCATAGCTTTTCATGGAAACATAATTTTTCTTTTTACAGTTACCCACACTTCTTTCAAAGATAAAGTAAATCTGTTTGCCAAATGAGAGCAGTCTTATTAAACTTGGCCTGGTAATTTATATAAGTGCAGCATGAATAGTGGCTGATCACATACCCTTTTTAAGTTTGCCTTGATGGAACTTTTCATAAGGAATCTCAGATTAGACTTTTAAAATCCTCCTGTGGCTAAGAAGCCAACACAAGGACTTGCCATCAGATGTTGCAATATTTACAGATTTGGGGAAATTCCTCTTTTCTTGATATCCTCAAAATATCCTGAAGTTCCTAGGCATTTCAAGAAGTGACCTTTTTTACTTACCTCTAAAACAACATTTAAAGCCAGGTACAAATCCAGTTTTCCAAGGGAAGCTTTATAAGCAATGACATCTTAAAGTCAACCTTAGTGCCTTAAAGCTGTCTGATCATATCTGATTTTATGTATTATTCTTACTAATCTATGAAGTAATTTTAGCCCCAGGATATAGGTTTTTTAAAAATTATTTTTAATAGCAACCAGTTAACAATTATTGCATCGTGACAGATGAGTTTGTCAGGAAAAGAGCCAAAGAGAATCCTGGTGAAAACCACTGCCACCTTGGGGTGACTGTGAGTGTACCCAGCCAGTGCCATAATCCCTGGGGAACAATCTAAGAGACTTGACACTCTAAGGAGAAAATAGACTTCTCCAAAGTAAAGCAGCCATTCATTAATCAAGTAATCAAGCAAATAACAACAACAAGCCCAGAAAATGGGGGAAGGAGGGAGAAGGTCACTACAGCATACTATATAAAATATCCAGTTTCAAATAGAAACATGAAATATGCAGAGAAATAGGAAATTATTGCCTATATATTGGAAAAAAGGAAGTGACAGAAACTGCTTATGAATGTGCCAGAAGTTGAATTTAACAGACTTCAAAACAGACATTATACATACATTCAGAGAAATAAAGGATACCATGATTAAATAATTGAAGATATGAAGATAATGTCATATCAAATAGATAATTCCAACAGGACATATAAATTATAAAAAAGAAATAAATAGGTATTCTACTATGATATAGATATGAAAAGTACAATATTTAAAATTATTATTATTGAAAACAGGCCAATCCATCAGAGCCCCAAGATATATGAAGCAAAAACTGACAGAAATGAAGTGACAAATGGACAATATAATTATTAAAGTCTTCTAATGATGAAAACTTTAATACCTCACTTTCAATAACAGGACAGTTAAGCAGAAGAACAGTAAAGAAATACTATAAATAACTTGAACAATATTATAAACCAGCTAGACCTAACAGATATTTATTATACACTCCACCCCAAAAAGTGGAATACATATTCTTCTGAAATGCATGTGGGACATTCTCTAGGACAGAATATAAGCTTGGTAGTAAAACAAACCTCAACACATTTTAAATAATAGAAATAAAGTATTTTTCCTCGTCACAATGGAATGAATTTAGAAATCAATAACAAAAATGGAAGCTTAAATACACATAAATTAAACAACACATTCTTACATAATCAATAGTAAAAATAACCAATCAAAAGGAAAATTAGGAAAGATTGAGATAAATGAAAACAAAAACACAACCTATCAAACTTAAAGGATACAGCTGAAACAGTGCTTAGAGAAAAATTTATACACATAAATATCTATATTAACAAAGGTAAAATATTGCTGATCAATAACCTAACATTTGGCTTTAAAACATAGGGTAAGGAAAAGTAAATGTAACCTAAAAAAGCAGGAGAAATAAAATAATAGATATTAGGGTGGAAATTAAAAAGATAGAGGATAGAAAAATAATAGGGAGAATCAATGGAACTCAAAGGTTGTTCTTTAAAAAGATTTTAAAAATTGGCAAACCTTTAGTTAGATTGTATAGCAAAAGATATAAATTCCAGCAGACATGTACAGAAGAGTATATACCAATTCTTCACACAGCTTTTCCAACAATAAAAGACAGGAATACTGCTAAACTTACCCTATGAGCCTTAGTATTACTTTGTCACCAAAACCAGGCAAGTCGTCATAAAGAAGGAAAACTACGTATCAATATCTTTTACAAATATGAATATAAGAATCCTTAAAATGCTAGAAATGTATAAAAATAATATGTATAAAAGAATTATATATTATGACTAAGAGGGAAATACTACAGAAATGCAAGGTTAGTTTAACATCCAAAAACATTGTTAGTACACTATATCAATACAACAAAAAACAAAAATAATATGATCCTCTCAACTGATGCAGAAAAAGCCTTTTACAAAATTTAAGCACAGTTTATAATAAAAGCCCTTACCAAATAGAAATAGAAAGGGACTTCCTCAACTTGATAAAGGAAATCTACTAAAAACTCACACCTAATAAATTTAATAGTGAGAATATTGTATAAGTTCCCTCTAAGTCAGAAAAAGGCAACAAAATATGTTCTTGCTACATTGCTTCAGCAGTGTACTGGAGATGCTAGCCAGAAAAAATAGGCAAGAGAAGAAGTAAAAAACATCTAGTTTGGAAAGGAAAAGTAAACTTATTTGTAATTTTAGATGACATGACATTATATATAGAAAAATGAGGTTTTACTAAAAACTTTTATAACTAGTAAACAAACTCATCAAAATTTCAGGGTACAAAATCAATATTTAAAAACCAATTATAGGCCGGGCGTGGTGGCTTACTCCTGTAATCCCAGCACTTTGGGAGGCCAAAGCAGGCAGATTAAGGTCAAGAGATTGAGACCATCCTAGCCAGCATGGTAAAACCCCATCTCTACTAAAAATACGTAAATTAACTGGGTGTGGTGGCACATGCTTGTAGTCCCAGCTACTCAGGAGACTGAGGCAGGAGAATCGCTTGAACCTGGGAGGCGGAGGTTGCAGTGAGCTGAGATCATGCGACTGCACTCCAGCCTGGAAATGGGGCGAGACTCCATCTCAAAGAACAACAACAACAACAATATTGTATTTCTTTATCCTTGCAATGAACAATTCCAAAATAAAATTAACGGTTATATTTATAATAGCATCAAAAATAAAATACTTAGGAATAAATACTTTCTTAAAAAAGTACAATACTTATTCTCTAAAAACTATGAAACATTGTTGAAAAAGTAAAGATCTCAATAAAGTATTTTCCCCTTATCTGTGGTTTTGGTTTCCATGGTTTCTGTTACTCATGGTCAACTGTGTTCTGAAAATCGGTGAGTACAATACTTGAGAGAAAGAGTAACAGATCACATTCACTTTTATTACAGTATATAGTTATCAGTGTTCTATTTTACCATTAATTATTGTTAATTTTTTTGCCATGTCTAATTAATAAATTAAACTTTATAATAGCTAGGCATAAATAGAAAAAATAGTACATACAGGGGTTTGGTATCATCTCTTGTTTTAGGCATCTGCTGGGAAAAGGGAGGGCTACTAAAAATGAAAAAAAAAAGTGTATTTTATTCATGGATTGGAACACATTGTATTATAAAGGTAGAAATACTCCCTGTTTTCATCAATAGATTCAACACAAAGCTATCACAATTCCGTATAGTTTGTTTTTTGCATGCTTGGACAAGCTGGTTTTAAATTAAACTGGAATTACAAGGGACACAGAATAGTCTAATATATCTGAAAAAGGAATAAGGTTGGAGCATTCAAATTTCCTGACTTCAAAACTCACTCCAATGCAACAGTAATCAAGAGAGGGTGGTATTATCACAAGGGTAGATATAGAGATCAATGAAATAGACTTAAGAATACAGAAGTAAATCTCTGTGCCTTTGGTCAACTGATCATTGACAAGGGTACCAAGAGCATTCAAAGGAGAAAGGATGACATTTCAACAATAGTGCTTGGATAACTAGATAGCTACATTCAAAAGAATGCAATTAGCCCATTACCTGGAACCACATATATAAAAAATTCATTGAAAATGGAAATGTAAGAGCTAAAACTACAAAATTCTTAGAAGACGACATAGGGTAAATATGCACGATCTTGGATATGTCAATGGAGTCTTATATATGAGATGCCAAAAGCACATAAAACAATGACAACAATAAAAATAAATAGATAAATTGGACTTTATCAAACTTGAAAACATCTATTTTTCAAATGACACCATCCAGTGAAAAGACTACACACAAAATGGGAGAAAGTATTTGTGACTCATACATCTGTTAATGTACTTGTATCTATAATATATTTTTTTAAATTGCTACAACTCAGTTATAAAAAGACAAATGTTTTTTCCAAGACAGCATTATTGGTGTCAGGCATTTCCACTTCATTTCATATCTGTGGTATGTGGAACAGATTGTCTTCAAAATCATGATGATGGAGAATAAAGAAGTAGAGAGTGGCACATGAGTTTTGTTGTTGTTGTTGCTGTTGCTGTTTTGAGATGGAGTTTCACTCTTGTTGCCCAGGCTGGAGTGCATTGGCAGGATCTCAGCTCATGGCTCACCGCAACCTCCGCCTCCCAGGTTCAAGCAATTCTTCTATCTCAGACTCCCAAGCAGCTGGGATTACAGGCATATGCCACCATGCCCAGCTAATTTTGTATTTTCAGTAAAGACGGGGTTTTTTCATGCCGGTCACCTGGTGTCGAACTCCCAACCTCAGCTGATCCACCACCTGGCCTCCCAAAGTGCTGGGATTACAGCGGTGAGCCACTGCACCTGGCCTCACATGAGTTTTTAAGGGTCATGCCTATACACAGCTTCATCACTTCCTCTAATGTCCCATTCAGCAGGAATTACTCGCATGGCCTCAATAAACTTAAAAGGTAGCCTGGAGAATGTTGAAGAGTGTATGTGTGTTTGTGTGTATATATCTATATATTTTACTTTTATTTATTTATTTATTTTTATTGTGCCCGTCTCCCCAACCCCCAACACCAGGGCTGGGAAGGAGCTAATGCAATGATTTTTAAAAATCACCAGTTTAGTCTAATGTTTCCTGGATTAATCATCAATATGTAAAATAATTTGAAATAATGGAGAAATTAATACAAAATACAAAAATCCATGGTCATCAGGATATGAAATGATACAAGGCTCCTAGTAGGGATCCAAACAAGATTCCTGATTGGCAAAGAAAAGCCTGTAATATTCTAAGGTGGTTTAAGAATTGTTTCTACATCCCAACAGGGAAAATGTTTTAAAATCTTGAGTCCCCGATTTGAGAAGTTACTAGACAACAGAGGAGTTACTAGACAAAGATACATTATTTTTACTTAAAAATTAAAGTTATAATCAATTGAAGTATCTAATTTTTCTATTCCAGGTTTCCCATTTTACTTTATCAGAAAGAGAAAGCAATGTTTACATACATGATTAGAATTCAGTGTTCTTTTTTCAGCAATTGGAAGCTGTGCCATATTTCATTAAGAAAGGTATAGCTATCTTATCAACTTAAAATTAAATAAATTCAGAATCCTCTATGCCATTCTGCTTTTTTAAAGCATCAATTGGATGCAGTGATATCACAAACTCTGTGATACACACAAAAAGACATTCAACCCATCCTGCCTGCTCTAGTGATACAATTTTCCAAACATATGAGATACTTTCAATGAGCTACCATATTGCTGTTGCAATTGAGCTAATTGAAAATTGAGCTATGACAATAGTAAATATTCTATACTTGAAATATCCTGTACACTGTGCTAGGAAAATATATGTAGGTACGTCATATTTATATTCATGTAAAAGAAGTGAGCGTGATAATTCATTTATTTCTTACAAGATGATAAGGAATGTACTATTTTAGATGAGAAAATTGAGGCATGTAGAAGTTAACCATATTATTCAGCTTCATATTTTTAGCAAGTAATATACTTTAAACTCAATCAGTGTAACTACAGAAATCTCCTTTAGAAAACTGTAAAAGTTTATTGTAGCTGATAGAACTATAGCATCATTGTTAAGAGCTATTATTTGAAGGACAATATATAGCATTAAATTATTATGGATTACAAATGGATGTAAGCACAAATGTGAAAACAGGTAAAGAAATCCACTTACATTCATCTTTAAGTTAATAAATGTGTAGGTGCATCTCTAACTGATTATTTCCTATGTGACTAAAATGCAAAATGTCCAAACTAAGATAATTATGAATAATTTCACCTCTGATCATGGCTTTCATGTTCTTTTCTGTCTGTGAATAGCATTGTCATCTAACCATATAACTGGCTGCCCAACACAAAATCTTTAGTGTCATCTCATCTATACTTCCCGAGAAACAGCCATCAGTCAAAGAGTCCTGCCACTAAAGTTTCTCATACACGGCCCTTCTTTCTAAATCCATTGCCAATTTCAGATAATCTTTTTTTTCAATCTGGGAAATTACAAATCTCTTTTACCCATTGTTCTTATGCTTCTATAATTCATCCTTCAACCTGCTTCCAAAATCTGCTTAAAATTCAATTATGTTTATGCTATTCTGTTATCAGTAGACAGAACACATTAAACATAAAATATGCATACAGCATAATTCTGTTAATAATTCTAAACTATACAAATACTGAATCATTAAGTCAGACTAACACAAATACAATATCTTAGTATTAACTTTTACTAATGATTTTACCAACACAAGAATTCCAAGGATTTCTCAGAAATGTTCTTCCAGTATAGGAAGGAAAGAGATTAAAGTCTAGCTACTGAATCTTTTCCTTCTCAGCTTCCAACCTACCTTTCTAGCCTCATCACACTCCTCACAAATATATACACTCCAGCCTATACTTTATAAATTCCTGCAACATGATATGTTCTTTTTTATGAGTTACTACCTGAATTTCTCTCAATTTGAAATAGTCTTTCCATTTACTTAATGTATTCCTAAGTTGAATACCAAATTCAAAGTTCATCTTATTTTCTAAAGATGTCCCAATGCTCTTTCAAAATGAAGTATTCTCGCTCATTTTACCCTCATTTTCATAATTTGCGAGTGATATTGTCCTGTCCCACCCTCTAGATCTTAATTTCTTCATATGCATGCAACATTTTATATCATTTTCTGTTTTCTAACTTTTATTTCAGGTTCCGGGGGTACATGTGCGGGACTGTTGTATAGGTAAACTCATGTCACAAAGGTTTGTGGGACTGATTATTTCGTCACCCAGGTACTAAGCCTAATACCCGATAGTAATTTTTTCCAATACTTTAAGCCAACCCACAGATATGACCCATAATAGAGCCTGTTTTTATAAATGAATGCACCCATTAGAAATTTTCAATAGCATCAATAGTTTCTATACGTTCTTACAGAGTCTGATAATTGTTTTTCCTTATTTGAGAGTAATTAGTTCACAAGGAAGTTTGGTTCTTCAGATGGTTAGACACACTTCGTTCTAAATTAAAAACTGGATAAATAAGCTAGCATTAGAAATTATGCCATCCTTGAGTTCGAGGTTAGTGTGCAATTGCTCTTGATGTTCATTTCTTTGTCCTTGACTTATGGTGCTTTCTTTGAATTTTCTTAGAAAGTCACGAAATATTATTTGGACAAATTCATGTATTTCCTATTTCCATGACTGGTGGGCTTTTAAAAAATGTCTCAGCTGAAATGAGTATGTATTAGTGCTAACAATATATAATACAATTTTCTCCATTCCGGGCCAGGTGCCAGTACCTGCAGTTTTATAAAGTTCTATAAAAGGTGCCTCACAGCTGAAGGCTTAACTACCATTTTTCTCTAGAGTGTCATTATTAAAATTAATTGATATTGGCAGTGATGGCCTTTCAGTTCTTTCTGTAGGAAAAAATAAATTATTCTGTCACAAATGTCCAAAGTATTTCTCTGTGTCTTATATCATAGAAAAAATGATATAATAATACATTTCTTTATAACTACCAGAGAAATCTTAACTGAAATGAAAACTAGTCATGAATCTTAACACGTAAAGGTAATATTCTTTCAAACAAAAGGTATATATGATAGATGGAAATAGGTTCCTACTACTTTGCACTGTTAATATCTCTCTCTTCATCTACTCTATAATAATATCCAAGGAGGGGTTCATATTAAAATGATCGTCTCATTCACCAAACAGCTTAACACATTGTAAATATTGTTTCCCTAATGATTACTATTGTTATTATTTTATCTATTTTTATGTCAGATATATTTTATCAAAATTACATGTTGCTCAAAAAAATCTATGAGTGCTAAGTCTGTAGATTTGTCATTTGACTTAATTTATATAAGTATAACTTGTTCACATCTACTGAGTTTTTCAAAGTATAATATCAACAAAATAATTCAGAGAACACACATCATAAGTGTTGAATTTAGAATGAATTTAGCTAAAGACAGAAAAAAGATACTAATTATGAAATTTAATTTAGAATTGATGAGCTTTTTTGTTCTTGTAAGAATTGTTTTGAATAGTTTTAACTCTTTTTATATCTAATAATTTTCAAAGAAATTATAAGAAAAAATCCACCAGGTGTGGTGGCACACGCCTGTAACCACAGCACTTTGGGATGCTGAGGTGGGCAGATCACAAGGTCTGAGATCAAGACCATTCTGGGCAACATGGTAAAACCCCATCTCCACTAAAAATAGAAAAATTAGCTGGTTGTGGAAGCATGCACCTATATCTCAGCTACTTGGGAGGCTGAGGCAGGAGAATCGCTTGAAACTGGGAGGCAGAGTTTGCAGTGAGCTGAGATAGGGCCACCGCACTCCGGACTGGTGACACAGTGAGACTTCGTCTCAAAAAAAAAAAAAAAAAAAAATCATTTAAGATTAACAGAAGATTTCTTAGATTGCAACAAAAGATTGTGGCAGGTAAAGTAACAGAAGTGCTATCTTAAGAGAAAAAAAAAATGTTTTATATTAATTTACAATTCAGATGGTCTTTGGAGAATTAACTATAGTATAATTTTTCTATTAATGTGAAACCCTTAGAAAAAAGGTAAACCAGTAAGAATTCACTTATTAAATAAAACTACCTTTGCTGCTATTTTATGTTGATGGTAAATATTTTACAGCAATTCTTTTAATTTACACATTCAACAATCATTAGACTGGGAAAATTTGATTTGTCTACATTGTTATTCCATCCTATTCATTCATTCTTTCTTCTGCTAATGTCTTTATCACAGCAATGGAAGTCAACCACAAACAAATATAAACATCAAGTTCAATAACTATAATCCAAATTCTCTAGAACATACAGTCTCCAAATAATCTTTTGTTCTGCCAAAGTTTGAGCTGTACTCTTCACACAAAAATAAAATTTACCTTTGTTTTTTAGGTAGCCATTGCTTTTAAGGAAGGAAGGAGAGGCAAGGAAAGAATGGATGAGGTACTAAGAAAGAAGGAAAGAATCATGAATGGAAAGAAAGAAAGAAAGTAAACGAAAAAAAGAAGGAAAGAAAGAAAGAAAGCAGAATATGAAAGAAAGAAAGAAATGAACAGACAAGAAAGAAAGAATTAGAAAGAAAGAAAGAAACGAAAGCAACAGAAAGAAAGAAAGAAAGAGAGAGAAGGAGGGAAGGAAGGAAGGGAGGGAGGGAAAATTGGAGATGTGTTTTTGTTTTCCGTGTTGAGTGTCTTACCACATCCCTTTGTATTAGTTTCATATTGCTGCTACAACAAATTGTGACATAATCAGCAGTTTAGAACAATATAAATTATATAACTGTTCACCTGGAAGTCTGAGTGAGCCCAGCTTTTTCCTCTGCTTTATGTCTTTCAATGCCAAAATCAAGGCTTGTTGGGGGTCTTTTCTTGAAGCTCTGAGAGAGAATTCCCTCCTTGCTCTTTCAGGTCTTTGGGTAAAACCTGTTACTTTGGTTATAGGCTGAAATCCCTTTTGCTTATTGAAACATAGAAATACTGTTGTCCAGGAACTATTTTCAGCTTCTAAATTTCTCTGGCATTCCTTGCCTTGTGGACCCACTCATCTTCAAAACCATCAATGACTTCTTCTCACACCTTATGTCTCTTACCTCCCATCTAGCCCTAGCCTAAGTACCCTCTACTTTTAATGAAGATGAATGCAGGTAATTCTATTCAACCAAACTAAATAACTCAGGATAATCTCTATTTTAATGTGCATAACCTTGATTGCATCTACAAATCCCCCTTTGCCATGCAGCCTAACCTATTTATAAGCTACAAAGACATGAGACCAGTGTGGCCATCTTTGTGAGGACTCAGTCTCTATTAGCGTTTGAGAATCTGCTTGGTGATGAAAATAGGTGCTAGTAACTTCACCTATTTGCTTGCGGACAGTTCTTATCTGCCAAAATGTATCAACCTAGTATGTAATGTTGCCAAAAAGTGCCAGAGAATGAACACCCTAGAGAAGCAGCTTTCAAAAATGACTGAAGGACTTTGTGTGCAAAAAAAATAAATAAATAAAAAAAATAACCTCCATATATCTCAGGCTGGACACTCCTAATTACACGTGTTTTACATCATTTCCCAGAGTTCGCCAGCAAGAACAAGATTCACTTGTCAACCAGACGTAACTTGTTTAAAAGTGCACCCTTTTTTTGCTGTCTTCCTTTTTCTGTCGTGTCCCTATTCTCTACCACTGTTTCTTGAGAAATATTGTTTCCTGTTTTATTGTTCAAAACATTATTTAGCATATGAAACAGTAACTGACAATGGAAGCATGTTGTAATAATTTATAAAAATCTCTTCACACCATTTCTATAGTTAATACTGTTAACAACTCTGAGTTGGGAATTTTCCATAGCCTATTTTTAAAGAGGAATACATTAAAATTACAATCTTTGGGTAACTGAGGAAAGTCATAGATCATAAATGATATGTGAGAATCCTAACTCAGAAATACATCAAACCCTGTGGTTTTTTTTCTCTACTGTATACATTGAGGGAGGAATAGTAAGTATTCCCAATTTTACCATATTTCTTGCATAAAAATTTGGTCACAGAGGGCTTATCTAATTTGGCCAAGATTACAAGGCTAGAAAGGAACATAATCAAGACTAGCATTTGTGCATTGTTACTCCTCATCATGTTGTTTTCAATATATAGCAAGAAGATGTTTAAACAAGTTGAGGGCAGTTTGTTGAAGGTCTTGAATATTATCCAAGATGATTTGGAAATAATTCTCTTAGTAATTAATCTTCCTATTCCATGGGAGATTTTTGGAATGTGCAATAATGAAAGTGTGATTTTATATCGAAACTTATTTTTATTGATTTTTGCCAAAATAATATTTTAAGAAAATTAATCTGCCAAAGGTATGCAAGATGAGGAAATTTCTTACCTGCCAAGATGATTTGGAGGAGTATGAGACTGAGGGCAGAAAAACTAAAGCTAAAGGGGAGGTTACTTTAATAATGCAGGCAACAAGTGATAAGGAATTGAAATAGAGTAGTGGCAAGGAGACTAGAAATGGATAAATATCAAGGTCAGTTATGAAAGCATCGATAGAAAGAAGAGATTGATTGCATGAAAGACATATTGTGTTATCATGACAGTACATGTCAATCTTTCCTTTTTAAAATATGGAAAACTACTGTTTGTCTATAGTGATATTTGTCTGTCTGTGTGTATGTATGTACATTTTTAATATATGATACAATGTGAAAATAAAGTCTTACTCAAAGCTTTTGAGTAATGTAAATCATCCACTACCCCATTACTCAATGATCCTCCATCCATACATGTAATATTCAGGCCTAGGGATTTATTTGCCAAAAGGAATAGAATTAGATGAAAGTGTTTTTCAAAAGTATATGTTTGGCTATTAACACTATTAAAACACTTATGAGGGCTAGTTAAATATCAGGACTATCAAGAGAAGATCTCACATCATATGATATTACCTAATTTTCTAGTCAAGTCAGAAGACACACACAGTGCCAGATTCTTGAGTCTGAATAAAAGAAGCAAAGTTAATATCTTTCATTTTGTGTATAATGTATAACTAGGCATTTTTGAATATAGTAGATAATTTTACATGTAGTTACAGAATATTTTAGTATAAATCACTACAGTTTATGTAAACATTACCCTAATATTCACATAATCAAAGAAAGGAAAGAATCTGCTGGATTAACCCGAACGATATTACCATTTCTCTTCTGGATGCTTATAATGGGATTCCACAGGATATCCAAACTTCCATTTTACTTATATCTCTTTGTCTTTTTCATAGTCCATTCTCAATTAACAGCAGATGAATAGAACTTAAAAGTAAAAGAATCTTAAATAACATCACATAATGTCTTCACTGAAAACACTTTACAGGTCTCCCTCTATAATGAAAATGAAATCCAAATTCTTCATCACGGTGAAGAAATTCCCTGCACACTGTGATGTGTGCCCACATATCTGACTTCGTCTACCACTCTCCCTTTTATACAGTTTTAGCTTCATCGGATTTTTTTGTTGTTGTTACTTTGATACATTTTATATTACTTTTAATTAGTAAATTACAGTTGTATTGCATTTATGGAGTACAGTGTAATGTAAACATTCTTCTCAAGAAACTTCAGAGGACTGCTGCTTCTCATAATTCAGATCCAAAATTCAATATTACATCCTCAGCAAGACTATCCCTGACCACTCAACGTAGAATAGACCTTGTCATAGTCCTTACATCTATGAAAGTTAATTTTATTTTGCTGATTGTTATTTTTAGCTTCTCCCTACTAGCATTTGAACTCGACCACATACAGTGATCATGATACTGCCAAACACTTAGTAAACACGCACTAAACAACTATCAAATTAGGTGACTGCATAATAGCAGGTACTAAACAATAAATGATTATATAATTTTTAACTTAAATCTTACAATAGATTTTAGGTAGATATTTCAATATCTGAATAACTTAAGGATAAATTGTTTCTAATTTGCATGTGATCTTTGATAGAAGCTGATATTCTGAAAACTACGGAATAGTTTCCTTAATATCAAACACTGTATTTTAACTATAATTGTTATACCAAAAACCTTGTCTAATATTACATGACTTTCTAATAATTCATATTTAAGTTGACACTAATAAATATACATATAGATATGAGAAAATACAAGTTTTAATTAAAATATGCTAATATCTATAATATATATTTATTAAATGATTCTAAATTATGACAACAGAAAAATGAAATAGAAAAGGAAGAGGGAAGAGTGAGAAGGGAGAAAAGAGAAAGAGGCAGAAGGAGAGGAAAAAGAAGAGGAAGAGAGAAGCAAAGGCAGAAGAAAAGGAAGAGGAAGAGAAAGGGAGAGAGAACAGGATCAATAGATATAAAACAAAACTATTACTAACCTAGCATTCTCGCTTTTAAATAAAACAACCATTGATTTGCAGACATCATTTATCAGTATATTTTAATCCATTGGAGAACAAATTTATTCTGTTAAGCACTGTTAAGATGAGTTCAAACTATTTAAAAGATAAATGAGAAATAAACAAAGTGGCTCTTGTTTTATTAGAACTGAGTGACTGAAATTAATTGTGATAACAGTCACTTAGGTTACAGTGGCACATGAGAAGTACGGTGAAAATATCAGTTCAGTTGTCTACCTAGTTAGCAGCATGACTTGTCAGGTTGTCTAGATCGGGTTTTGGACATAACACATGATACAGGTAATTTGCCTGTAGGATCCACTCATGTCATTTACATTGTCACTTAACAACATTCATCTGCAAATCTACAGACACTGGAAGACACACACCACACATAGCCTTGTGAATTTCTTATACATTGATGGAGATGCTCTGACATGTATATTAATCTTATATGTGAAATTACATTTAGGATGCCAAAGAAAAGTTAGGCTAATTAGCAGTGGCACACACTACATAATGAATTTAACAATACCTTATCTGGTGGGTTAATATTCTTGATTTTTTAAATACATAGCTTACTAGCTGAGTTACAGTACAGTCATCCAAAATAAAAATGTATATTGTTTATTTTGACTTTGTTCTTCATTTACTCATCAAATTAAACAATATATTTTTGGGGAATAAATATTAAAAGAGTATACTGTTCCTATTTGTATTTAAGTGTCATTTTTCTGAAAATTGTTTCTTGGATTTACTGTTTCTGGTTTATGTTTCTATTCTTTTTTGTTTTAATATCATTTGAGAAAAACTGGTTTTTAAAAATATATAGTCTTTAAAAGCATTTATATATTTCAAGTTCTATTAATTTTTAAGAGATATCTTGCTTTTGAAACTTTTGATATGCATGTCAAGGAGGTGGACTCCAAATTCATTTATAAATTAATTCACTGAAACACTAATTGAGCAAATATATTTTAGGACACTTGCCTGTACAATGCACTGTGTAAGGCACCTAGTGATAATGGTGAAAGGATAGATTTAGATTATCAAGTTGCTTTTACTCTACTAGGTAGGTCCAAAAAACATGAGCACTCAATATGGCAAATCATAAAATGTGTGAGCATGATATACTGTAGATACAAAACAAACATTATTAGATTTTCTAGTTTGCATTTTAAAAAGTTTTTTTTTTTTTTTGGTCAGGGATGACTTCCTGGAAGTTCTGAAGTTAAACTGAGAAGTAAAGTAACAGAGGAAAGAGTATATGACAAGACCTGAAAGGCAAGAGATAGTAGAGTAGTATTAAATAAACTAAAATAAATGAAAATTCAGAATGACTACAGAATAAATTTTCAGTGTCGGACAGAAAAAGGTAAAAAGACAGCTAAATAGGATTTTGTCAGCTCTGTTAAGTTGTCTAGATTTTATCTCAAGTTCAATGGCACAGTCATTGAAAAGTTTATACAACAGGTTATATAAATGACATTTCATGTAAATTCTATTTTTAGAAGAATCAAGGTGAGTAGGGAAACTTGGAAGCACAGAGACCTCTAGAAGGTTGCTGCAGGTATCCAGTTGAGCGATAATGGGAGTGACGAGGTAGAGATGTTAGAAGTCAAAAACAATAATAATCTCTTCCCACAAAATAATAAACCAAAAATATTGTCTAGAATCTGAGAATATGGACAAGTTCCAAACGATATAAAATTCAGGCTATTTTATTCTTTTTCTAGACTCAAAGATACTAAAATATTTAAAATGAGGCATATAAAAATATTAGCTATTTTAACGATCTGTTCTAAGATACGGCAGTATATATACCATGTTGAAAATACAAAGTTTTCTGACTGGTGTTTTTCAAACTATAGACCTTGAACTGCAACAGCATAACCTGAGAAACTTACGAAAATAGAAATTCTTGGGCCTCAGTTCAGTCCTACTGAGTCAGGACACTCTGAGGTTGTAGACTAGCAATCCGGTTTTAACAAACCCTTCAGGTGATTTTTGTGCATGAAAAGTTTGAAACCACTGCTACTGCAAAATTTGCATTGTGTTTGTTTATTTCATTTTAAAAATACTCATTCCTTACTTCATATACATTTTTAAACAGCCTATCAACATCTCCATTGCAAAGTGAAAGATGTTCAGAAAAATATTAACAGACACAAGGACATTACACAAATAATCTGAGGCACAATTACGAGTGTCCACAAGGACTTGATAAAAGAGTACTATGCACATAATTGTCAGATTCACCAAGATTGAAATGAAGGAAAAAATGTTAAAGGCAGCCAGAAAGAAAGGTCAGGTTACTTACAAAGGGAAGCCCATCAGACTAACAGTGAATCTCTGAGAAGACACTCTACAAGCCAGAAGAGAGTGGGGACCAAAATTCAACATTCTTAAAGAAAACAATTTCCAACTCAGAATTTCATATCCAGCCAAACTAAGCTTCATAAGTCAAGGAGAAATAAAATCCTTTACAGAGAAGCAAATGCTGAAAAATTTTGTCACTACCAAGTCTGCCTTACAAGAGCTCCTGAAGGAAGCTCTAAACATGGAAAGCAACAGCCTCTACCAATCACTGCAAAAACATGTCAAAGTATAAAGACTATCAATTCTAGGAAGAAACTGCATCAATTAATGGGCAAAATAACCAGCTAACATCATAATGACAGGATCAAATTGATACATAACAATATTAACCTTAAATGTAAATGGGATAAATGCCCTAATTAAAAGACCCAGACTGGCCAATTGGATAAAGAGTCAAGATCCATCAGTGTGCTGTATTCAGGGGACCCATCTCATGCAGAGACACACATAGGCTCAAAATAAAGGGATGGAGGAAGATCCACTACACAAACGGAAAGCAAAAAAAAAAAAAAAAAAAAAAAAAAAAAAAAAAGGGATGAAAACCAAAACACAAAAAAAAAAAAAAAAAAGCAGGTGTTGCAATCCGAGTCTCTGATAAAACAGACTTTAAACCAACAAAGATCAAAAGAGACAAAGAAGGCCATTACATAATGGTAAAGGGATCAATTCAACAAGAAGAGCTAACTATCCTAAATATTATATATGCACCCAATACAGGAACACCCAGATTCACAAAGCAAGTCCTTAGAGGCCTACAAAGAGACATAGGCTCCCACACAATAATAATGGGAGACTTTAACACCCCACTGTCAATATTAGACAGATCAATGAGACAGAAGGTTAACAAGGATATCCAGGACTTGAACTCAGCTCTGCACCAAGTGGACCTAATAGGCATCTACAGAAATATCTGCCCCAAATCAACAGAATATACATTCTTCTTAGCACCACATCACACTTATCCCAAAATTAACCACATAGTTGGAAGTAAAACACTCCTCAGCAAATGTAAAAGAACAGAAATCACAACAAACTGTCTCACAGAATACAGTGCAATCAAATTACAACTCAGGACTAAGAAACTCACTCAAAACCACACAACTACATGGAAACTGAACAACGTGCTCCTGAATGACTACTAGGTACATAACGAAATGAAGGCAAAAATAAAGATATTCTTTGAAACCAGTGAGAACAAAGACAGAACATACCAGAATCTCTGGGACACATTTAAAGCAGTATGTAGAAGGAAATTTATAGCACTAAATGCCCACAAGAGAAAGTAGGAAATATCTAAAATCAACACTCTAACATCATAATTAAAAGAACTAGAGAAGTAAGAGCAAACAAATTCAAAAGCTAGCAGAAGGCAAGAAATAACTAAGATCAGAGCAGAACTGAAGGAGACAGAGAAAAAACCCTTCAAAAAATCAATGAATCCAGGAGCTGGTTTTTTGAAAAGATCCACAAAATTGACAGACAGCTAGCAAGACTAATAAAGAAGAAAAGAGAGAAGAATCAAATAGACACAATAAAAAATGATAAAGGGGATATCACCACCAATCCCACAGAAATACAAACTGCCATCATATAGTATAAACACCTGTATGCAAATAAACTAGAAAATCTAGAAGAAATGGATAAATTCCTGGACATATACAGCCTCCCAAGACTAAATCAGGAAGAAGTTGAATCCCTTAATAGACCAATAACAGGCTCTGAAATTGAGGCAATAATTAATAGCCTACTAACCAAAAAAAGTCCAGGACCAGATGGATTCACAGCCAAATTCTACCAGAGGTACAAAGAGGAGTTGGTACCATTCCTTCTGAAACTATTCCAATTAACAGAAAAAGAGGGAATCCTCCCTAACTCATTTTATGAGGCCAACATCATCCTGATACCAAAGCCTGGCAAAGACAAACACACACAAAAAAAGACTTTTAGACCAATAAACCTGATGAATATCAATGCAAAAATCCTCAATAAAATACTGGCACACCGAATCCAGCAGTACATCAAAAAGCTTCTCCACCATGATCAAGTTGGCTACATCCCTGGGATGCAAGGCTATTTCAACATACACAAATCAATAAACATAATCCATCATATAAACAGAACCAAAGACAAAAACCACATGATTATCTCAACAGATGCAGAAAAGGCCTTCAACAAAATTCAACAGCCCTTCATGATAAAAACTCTCAATAAACTAGGTATTGATGGAACATATCTCAAAATAATAAGAGCTATTTACGACAAACCCAAAGCCAATATTATTCTGAATGGGCAAAAGCAGGAAGCATTCCCTTTGAAAACTGAAACAAGACAGGATTGTCCTCCCTCACCACTCCTATTCAACATAGAGTGGAAGTTCTGGCCAGGGCAATCAGGCAAGAGAAAGAAATAAAGGATATTCAGTTAGGAAAAGAGAAAGTCAAATTGTCCGTGTTTGTAGATGACATGATTGTATATTTAGAAAACCCCATTGTCTCAGACCAAAATCTCCTTAACCTGATAAGCAACTTCAGCAGAGTCTCAGGATACAAAGTCAATGTGCAAAAATCACAAGCATTCTTATACAACAATAACAGACAAACAGAGAGCCAAATCATGAGTGAACTCCCATTCACAATTGCTTCAAAGAGAATAAAATACCTAGGAATCCAACTTACAAGGGATGGGAAGGACCTCTTCAAGGAGAACTATAAACCACTGTTCAACGAAATAAAAGAGGACACAAACAAATGGAAGAACATTCCATTCTCATGGATAGGAAAAATCAATGTGAAAATGACCATACTGCCCAAGGTAATTTATAGATTCAATGCCATCCCCATCAAGCTACCAATGACTTTCTTCACAGAATTGCAAAAAAAGTACTTTAAAGTTCATATGGAAACATAAAAGAGCCTGCATTGCCAAGATAATCCTAAGCAAAAAGAATAAAGCTGAAGGCATCACGGTACCTGACTTCAAACTATATTACAAGGCTAGAGTAACCAAAACAGCATGGTACTGGTACTAAAACAGAGATGTAGACCAATGGAACAGAACAGAGCCCTCAGGAATAACATCACGCATCTATGACCATTTGATCTTGGACAAAACTCACAAAAGCAAGAAATGGAGAAAGGATTCCCTATTTAATAAATGGTGCTGGGAAAACTGGCTAGCCATATGTAGAAAGCTGAAACTGGATCCCTTCCTTACACTTCATAAAAAATTTATTCAAGATGGATTAAAGACTTAAGTATTAGACCTAAAACCATAAAAACCCTAGAAGAAAACCTAGGCAATACCATTCAGGACATAGGAATGGGCAATGACTTCATGACTAAAACACCAAAAGCAATGGCAACAAAAACCAAATTAGACAAAGGGGATCTAATTAAACTAAAGAGCTTCTGCACAGCAAAAGAAACTATCAACGATCAGTAGTATAAACAGACAACCCACAGAATGGGAGAAAATATTTGCAAACTGCATCTGATAAAAGTCTGATATCCAGCATCTAAAAGGAAAGTAAACAAATTTACAAGATAAAAACAAACAACTCCATTAAAAAGTGGGCAAAGGACATGAACCGACACTTTTCAAAGGAAGAAATACATGTGGCCAACAATCACATGAAAAAAAGCTCAACATCACTGATTTTTTAAAAAATGCATTTCAAAATCACAATGAGATACCATTTCACACCAGTCAGAATGGCTGTTAGTAAAAAGTCAGAAAATAACAGATGCTGGCAAGGTTGTGGAGAGAAAAAACACTTACCACTGTCGGTGGCAGTGTAAATTAGTTCAATCATTGTGGAAGACAATGTGGCGATTCCTCAAAGACCTAAAGACAGAAATACCATGTGACCCAGCAATCTTATTACTGAATATATACCCAAAGGAATGTAAATCATTTTATTTATAGACACATGCATGTGTGTGTTCCTTGCAGCACTATTCACAATAATAAACAAATAGAATCAACCTAAATGCCCATCAATGATAGAATGGATTAAGAAAATGTGATACATATACACCATGGCATACTATGCAGCCATGTCCTTTGGAGGGACATGAATGGAACTGGAGGTCATCATCCTTAGGAAACTAATGCAGAAACAGAAAATGAAACACCACATGTTCTCACTTGTAAGTGGGAGCTAAATGATGAGAACACGTGGACACGAAACATAGAGGGGAGTACACGCTGGGACTTACATGAGGTGGAAGCTGGGAGGAGGGAGAGGATCAGGAAAAATAACTAATGGATACTAGGCTTAATACCTAGTAGGTGATGGATGATGAAACAATCTGTACAGCAAACCCGCATAACACAAGTTTACCTATGTAACAAACCTGCACGTATACCTCTGAACTTAAACATTTAAAAAAAATGTTTCCTCACTACCACCCTTCAAGGTGGTTGCCATCTGTCTAGTCTGGCTTCAAAATAAAGCACAGCCTGAAGCAAAAAGAAAAAGAAAAATCTGGTAATAAACAAAAGCTAATAATTTAACTATGGCAACTTTATTTTTAAGTTCACATTGAGTAAGTCTTAAAGGACAATATCCTCAAACAATCTATTCAAATTTGTATCAGTTTCCTAGGGCTTCCATAACAAAGTAACACAAACTAGGTATTTTAAAACACCAGATACTTATTATCTCACAGTCATTGAGACAACAATTCTGAAATCAAGGTACTAGCTGAATTTTCTCTTTACAGAAGCTCTGAAAGAGAATTTGTATCATGCTTCTGACAGTTGTAGGCCATCCTTGATATCCTGTAACTTAAATAATATGATATAAAGTTAACTATGGTTATGTACTCTAGATGATAAAAAGATAAGAGATGGATGAAAACAAAGACATTTTAATACATTTATACATCTTTATATATTCATAACAAATAAGAAAAAATATTTAGAGTAAGGATAATTAATATTTGTTCACCTGGCCATGTAGTCAAACTGGTGCTTAAAACTACTGTTTTCTACTCTCCATTTCATATTTCTTTTGTTTTCAGAATGCACCTCAGTTGCTCATGGTTTTTTGTCTGGATAGCTGATCCATACCTTCATTGCTGTAGGTTCTGGGCTATTAGTAGTCCTTCCCAGTAGGATTGCTGTAGTTTTCCATTGACTTTAATCACAGGACAGAGTAGTAATAAAATACATTCTAAGGAACCTCCTGTACTCCAAGCATACTCTACTTTTCCTCTATTATGCAGAAATAGCTCAAGTTCCCTTTGGTCATCAGGATCTATCACCCAAGCTAATATAGAGTCTTTTATTTGTTTTTTGATTTGGAGGCATGAGTATCCCAAAGCAGCTGGGTGGCAGTCTTCAACTTCAGTTCAGTGAAATAATTATTGTGTCACCTGGTGGAAGTTTTCTTTTCTTTGAAACCAAAACCTACAGACCTTCAGAACATGAGATTACAGGGGCAGGAAGCAAGCATTTTGTTAGTTGATCACTAGGGATCAACTAGGGGTAATAAGAGGTATTACTCCCATTTCTACCTCTGGAAAAATTGGTCTTTGAATACCAGAAATGGGTGAAACACCACCACACATATCAGATGCTGCTTTAGACCTCATACACCTCTTGGAGAACAATGACTCAGCTCTGCAAGGTATTACAACCCAGCTGACATTGTAACTGTGTCTCCAAAAGACCATTCTACTGTTCTGTCAAACTAGCTGCTTCAGGATGATAGGGAACATGGTGAAAACAATGAATTCCATGATCATAAGCCCCCTTTATATATTGTGAACTCTACAATCTGAAGCAAAGCTGCATGGGATACCATGATGGTGTGTGAGACATTTCATAAGAAAGTGGATGGTAATTTTTCTAAAAGCATTGCATGCAGTAGGCAAATCCATGTCCATAGTAAATGTTTATTCCAATAAAAATTAAGTGTTGCCCTTCCATGATAAAAGTGATCCACTGCAGTCTATCTATCACCAAGTAGCTGTCTGATCACTCAGGGGAATGGTGCCATATCAGAAATTTTTTGTGGTTTTCTACTGATAGCAATAGAAAACAACAGCCTTTCTATTCAGGGCTGGCTGAGCTGTAGTGGCTGTACCCAGGACAACCTAAGTGTAGAAGTTCACATTGCTGCCCATGCTTAACTGCCAATCTTGCTGCCATCACTGTTCTGTTCATGAGCCCACTGGTCAATGACAGGAGATGCTAGGAAAAGGGGCTGATGGATACCACAGAACACCCCATACTATCCACTTAATTATTAAAATTCTATTCTGCTGAGGCCATCCACAAGGTATGCAGATATCTTCAAGTTTGCTACCCAATAGAGCAACCTATCCACGTAACTTTTTCTCAGATATCCTTGTCATCAATCTTCCAATCATATTTTTACTAAGTCCATATCCAAGCAGCTGAATCACTTGTTGATTTGAGTGCTACTATTCCTGCCTTAATTTATGGCTTAGTTGGTCAACAAATGCCCAATTTATGATGAATAATGGAATGAATGGTAAGTTGGTGGCCCATGGTTAAGTCTTCAGTCTCTAGTAAGGCCCAGCAGCAACCCCAAAACTGTTTACCAAAAGGAGAATAGTTGTTTGCAGAAGATGCTAGGAATTTACTCCAGTATCCTAGGGGCTTGTTCTATGATTAACCTATAGGGGCCTGCCAAGGCTTCAAACACTGTCTCTATTTGCCACCAACTCTTAGAGCACCATCAAATCTGCTAGATCATATGGTCCACATAGAAGGGCAGTTTTGACTGATAAATAATGTGTTGTAAAATTAACTATTATTAGTAAATATTATGCTAGATGATAAATACATAAGAAAGGGAAGATAAAATATATTCTAAACATCATATGTATGTGTGTGAATACATATATTCATATAAAATAAAGAAAAAATACTCATACCAACTAGAGTCCACATTTCTGCAAATGGACATGTCATCCTAGCTGGTATTTAAAATTACCCTAGCAGCCACTACCTACTGCAGAGCCTTCTTCTCCTTGTTCTGGGACCCACTCAAAAGCAGCACAACTTGGCATTGTGCCTCTTTTTTGATTATAGGAGGAACCAGGTGCAAGAGCTGCTCCTTCACCATCGATAGGGTATCTCAACATGTTCCACACCAGTAGACTCCTAGAATTATTTTTAAATTTATTTATTTATTTTTTATTATACTTTAAGTTCTAGGTTACATGTGCACAACGTGCAGGCTTGTTACATATGTATTCATGTGCCATGTTGGTGTGCTGCACTCATTAACTCGTCATTTACATTAGGTATATCTCCTTACGGTATCCCTTCCCCATTCCCCCACCCCACGACAGGCCCCGGTGTGTGATGCTCCCCTTCCTGTGTCCAAGTGATCTCATTGTTCAATTCCCACCTATGAGTGAGAACATGCAGTGTTTGGTTTTCTGCTCTTGCGAAAGTTTGCTGTGAATGATGGTTTCCAACTGCATCCATGTCCCTCCAAGGACATGAGCTCATCCTCTTTTATGGCTGCATAGTACTCCATGGTATATATGTGCCACATTTTCTTAATCCAGTCTGTCATTGATGGACATTTGGATTGGTTCCAAGTCTTTGCTATTGTGAACAGTGCTGCAATAAACATATGTGTGCATGTGTCTTTATAGCAGCATGATTTATAATTCTTTGGGTATATACCCAGAAATGGGATCACTGGGTCAAATGGTATTTCTAGTTCTAGATCCTTAAGGAATCACCACACTGTCTTCCACAATGGTTGAACTAGTTTACAGTCCCACCAACAGTGTAAAAGTGTTCTTATTTCTCCACATCCTCTCCAGCACCTGTTGTTTCCTGATTTTTTAATGATTGCCATTCTAACTGGTGTGAGATGGTATCTCATTGTGGTTTTGATTTGCATTTCTCTGATGGTGAGTGACGATGAGCATTTTTTCATGTGTCTGTTGGCTTCACAAACGTCTTCTTTTGAGAAGTGTCTGTTCATATCCTTCACCCACTTTTTGATAGGATTGTTTTTTGCTTGTAAATTTGTTTGAGTTCTTTGTAGGTTCTGGATATTAGCACTTTGTCAGATGAATAGATTGCAAAAATTTTCTCCCATTCTATAGGTTGCCTGTTCATTCTGATGGTAGTTTTTTTTTTTTTTTTTTTCTGTGCAGAAGCTCTTTAGTTTAATTAGATCCCATTTGTCAATTTTGGCTTTTGTTGCCATTGCTTTTGGTGTTTTAGACATGAAGTTCTTGCCCATGCTTATGTCCTGAATGGTATTGTCTAGGTGTTCTTCTAGAGTTTTTATGGTTTTGGGTTTAACATTTAAGTCTCGGCCGAGCGCAGTGGCTCAAGCCTGTAATCCCAGCACTTTGGGAGGCCGAGACGGGTGGATCACGAGGTCAGGAGATCGAGACCATCCTGGCTAACACGGTGAAACCCCTTCTCTACTAAAAAGTACAAAAGACTAGCCGGGCGAGGTGGTGGGCGCCTGTAGTCCCAGCTACTCTGGAGGCTGAGGCAGGAGAATGGCTTAAACCTGGGAGGCGGAGCTTGCAGTGAGCTGAGATCCGGCCACTGCACTCCAGCCTGGGCGACAGAGCCAGACTCCGTCTCAAAAAAAAAAAAAAAAAAATTTAAGTCTCTAATCCATCTTGAATTAATTTTTGTATAAGGTGTAAGGAAGGGATTCAAGTTTTACTGAAGTGAAAGATGCCTAAATTTTTGTTAGATCGATTTTTCATTCTCTGACATACCATGTCTTACTAATATGTCTATAGTAATTTCTATTTCTTGCTTATTAGTTCTGATAAGAATACAATCATCAATATAAGAAACCAGTGTGATCTCTTGTGGAAGGGAAGATGATTGAGCCCTCTGTGGACTAAGCTGTGACATGATAATGGAGAATTTATATACCCATGAGATAGGACAGTGAAGGTGTGTTGCTGCCTTCACCAGCTGTATCAAACTACTTCTAGTTATATTTGCTAACAGTCATCTAGAAAAAAAACATGTGCCAGCTCAACAGCTGCATATCAGGTACCAGGGGAAGTATTAATTTGCTCAAGCAATGAAACAGCATCCTGAATAGAAGCTGCATTTGGATTCACCACCCAGCTGAATTAACGATAATCTATACTCATTCTCCAATATTTATTTGTTTCTGCCCATGCCAAATATGCAAGTTGAAGGATAGTGGTGCTAATCTCTACAATCCCTCCAAAAACTTGGTAGTGCTTTTGATTAGCTATTTTCCTAGATAGAAGCAGATCTAGGTGGCTTCCACTTTCCTACCATAATAGTCTTCACTCCACAGGTCAAGGAACCAATATTGGAAATCTGCCAGTTGCTGCATATGTCTTTTTCAATTATGCATTTCAGAACCACAGGATGGATTCAGAAACTCACTTTACATAAAGTGAAAATGGTTTAAATGATAATTCTTGCTCTCATATGCTTGAATCTTTCTAGGGACATGGATAAATCAAGTAAAACTATATTAACGTTTATACTAAGACTCCATTGGCATTATGTTGTAGTATTTATCACTGGATAGTGGGTAAGCCTATGAACACACAAATAGTAATAGGCAACATTTCTGAAGCACTGGTGAAAAATATTAATTGTAATGTATATTATTAATATACAGTAGTAGTCTTCTATTTAGGTTTATACAAACACTCACCTCTAAGGCTGTCAAAATATTCTCTAGTATTCTGCCATGAAGGTACATGCATTATTAGAGGAGCATTATAGTTTTCTCTAAGAGAATATAGTGTCTGTTCAAATCATACCAGTAATTTACTATTTGACAGACATATGGAAATCTGCCTGCATTAGTATGTTTCATACTGCTATAAATAATTATCTAAAATGGGGTAATTTATAAAGGAAAGAGGTTTAACTGACTCACAGTTCAGCATAGCTGGGGAGGCCTCAGGAAACTTACAATCATGGCAGAAGGAGAAGCAAACATGTCCTTCTTCACATTGCAGCAGCAAGGAGAAGTACCACGCGAAAGAGGGGAAAATCTCTTATAAAACCATCAGATCTTGGGAGAACTCTTACTATCACGAGAACAGCAAGGAGGTAACTGCTCTGAAGATTCAATTGCCTCCCACTGGGTCCCTCCACAAAGCATGGAGATTATGGGATTACAATTCAAGATGAGGTTTGGGTGGGAACACAGCCAAACCATATGGCTGCTAATAGAGCAAACTATAACAAAATTGATATTTGCAATATTGTGTGGAAATCTGAATTCAACCAAAGCTAATTTGTAAAACTGACAATATTAGATAAACATAATATGTTAATTAAATTTTAGTTTATACTTGTCACATGAGATACACTATGCTTTATGCTTTTTATCTATTATCTTATTTGTGTCACACAGAACCTGTTAGTTAAAACTATTTTTATTCCAATCATGTTTGAGGAAACTCTGATTCAGATAGTTATGATAATATGCCACAAATTATACATCAATTATTGACTTAAACACAGGATTTGAAACAAGGTACTATACTGAAACTATCTTTTCTCTTAATCTCTACAGTAAATTAGGAGGGATGTCATCCAATAGAGGAGTTAGACATGTTTCTTGTGAAAGTTGTCAATAGCCAATATTTCACCCATTACCAAACAATATGCTTTGACTATAGCACTGACACAGAGCCCGTGGTATCCACATGACTTGCTCCCACGTTTAGTTCAAATTTTAGCTTAAATCCTCATTCACAATGAGGCAAACGTTATTACTTTATGTAACATCCTAGATTTTCTTTAGAAAGCAAGCTGGTTGTGGTTAAAGTTTTGTTTTATTCCTTTTTTTTTTCTTTTTATTCTTTCCCCAACAAGTTTTCTTTGACTTTTTTTTCTGCTTCTCACTTTTACCTTCCTCTTTCTCCTCTGTCCCTCTTCCTCCCTCTCTTCTTTCCTCTCCTTTCTTATCTCTTTCTGTCTTTCTGTCTGCTTTTCCTTTTTCTCCACTGTTATACTGCCAGTATCTATAGCATTCTCAATAACCTGATCCTTAATAATTATTTGTCAAATAAAAGACTAGATTTTTCATTAAACTGTCTCTTTTATTTTAAAATTTTTTAATGGAAATGTAAAGTGTCAAAACATTTAGAGGTCATGAGGTAAGGCAGCAACTGGCAGGTATTTATTGTAGTTTTGATGCTGAAACATTGTGGGGATTATTGTTAAAGACTGAATTCTGTGTTCCAACAGATGCTAAACCAATGAGCATATTACATTCCATTACTACTAGGTGGAAAAGTTCTTCATTGGAGATTGGCGTTTATGTACTCCTCATTACTCTCTGGATATATTCAGTCCTGGGAAACATTCTTTATATTCTATGGTAATATTTGAATATGCTTTCAAAATATGCCCAATCACATTCTATTATTTCCTTTATATAAAAAATAAAACAAATAAGCATCAGATGTTAGTTAATATTCAAACTTTCATCAGTGAAGCTATTTGCTGTTATCTTCATATATTATCTTTAATAAAATAATCAGGATATTTTGACCATGAAATGAGATGTTCAGGTTATTCACAATTCTAAGACTGTCATTTAGACATATAATGAAAACAAAAACAAAATCACTTATCACTAAAAAGGTTTTGTCATTATCTGTGTCATAAATGTGTACTTTGAATTTCTCTTTTCAGAAACTCATAGGAGTCCAATAATATGTGACAATGAACATACTTCATTATGTCAAATCAAGGTATTTTACTCAATTTTCATTTCTTTCTAAAACAAATTGAAAAAACACAGTGATTATGAAGTGGTCATATTTGTTTTCATTATTTTTTCCAAATTGAATAAATAAAAATGGAACGTTGTGCCAGCACATTTCTTCTGCGACTACAGAAAATATTTATTAGTATTTAAGACACTCTTCTATTGTATGCATGAAGATTATATGCATAAATTTAAAAGACTCATTATTTTTAAGTTTAAATCATGATTCACAAAATAACTGTTAAGTGAAAGAAAATATTTTTCTATCACTGAATATAGAAAAAAGAAAAAAACAAAAACATAAGCACATTTACTCTTTATATGAACTACTGACACGCCAAGGGTTAATTTATATTCTCTAAATTGGAGTTTTTGACCAAGTGCAAATTAAATAATCTTCTAGCATACACATATAATAATAGTTGCTTTTCCATATTAGATGCATTAATATTACATTAAGCCTAACTGTCATTTGATAGAGAAGATTTGCCAACAGCTAGTCTGCTTTCTCTGTGAGAATAATATTTTCATTAATATTGTATCTGATTTGACTAACTCTTCAGAAGTAGTTTGATTCAGATGTGTTTTTGCTACAAGTGGGACAACTTTGAATCATGTTTCTATTCTAGGGCATTCTCTTGCCATTAGCAACAAAATTAATCATTTTTGTATGGGTGAGCATTATTTTGCTTTTGTTCTGGAAAATACACTATTTGTTTCCTTGAGTATTCTCTTTGCATTATATTAAAAAGAATCTCATCTTTGATGCTTCATGATGCTATTTGAAGATTCATAAAAGACAACCTACTGGGTAATAAGATAGTGTAAGCTCAATACATTTAATATTTCAAATATTAATCTTCATATTTCCAATACTCACTTTTTTGTTTATTTTAGTAACTTGTTCAAAACCATCACATTGACAGATTCACTTCTCTCAGCACTCAAGATAAAATGTTCTATAGTAAAGCTTCATTTACTCTTTAATTTAATAACACCATCTTGAATTATGTATCTATTTTATCATTATTTCATCCTTTCATTAATGGATGATAAAATGTCGGCCTAATTGTGTTATAACTCAGAAGTAGAAATAAAAACCAAACATTTAACAAACTTAAAGCTAGAAAAAATAGAAAAAAAACGTGATCTAATGTAAAGAACAATTTCTAACTAAATATTAGTAGAGGCAAACTATGATATTTATTCATCATGCACAAATACGTTTACATTCATGGTTAAAAAACTAATTGTGGAATTTCAGTAAAAGTCATAATTTAACATACCTTTTTCAATTTATGAAATGCTTATTAACAAAATTGCTTTATTGGTTTTGTCTACCAAATAACGTGAGAGCCATCATTAGACAAGAAAACTGCAGTGATTCTCAGACTAGATTTTTCAGTTATCATAGTCATGTTGCCCTAGTCATGGAGCTAGTAAAGCACATGAAATTAAATTAACTAAAGATATTTATTAAGCCAGTTTTGCACTAGGCATTACAACTGGATCTTGCAGTGCAAAGATAAATAAGTGTCTTCCAGGTAAACATGGAGAGCACTTAAATTTACCCCTATAACCTTTTAAAACCACATCAAATTGATTGAAAAGGGATAAAAAGAATATACACTTACAATAAAAAAAAAACATGGGATAGAAGATAACACTAATCATAGTTTGGATACTAGGAAATAGATTGGCAAGAAGAAATGAGTTAGGGGGTTTCTGCGGGATTAAATAAAATCCAACTGTTCAGGAAATAAAGAAATAACCTGATTGATAACATAGCAGTAAAAGAAGGATTGGGAGGTAAAGATAAAGGATTGGGAGGTGGAGATAAATAATTGGGAATGTGGCATTTTAAGTGACACTAAAAAAGAAACTTGCGTAAAAACCTATACAAAAAGTAATTAGATCATATCCTGCTTCTTGCTGCACAGATATCTTCCCCTAATCTCTCCAACAGAAGATCAGAGATGTAATCTCTAAATGAATTGAGACTTTGAAGTTGGAAACGCCAAAGATGACTGAAGGGAGGAGCACTGCATTAAATATTGAAACACCCACTCAGCTTTGTTCTGCCACTAAGCTAGAATGTTGGCAAGCAGGTTTATACCCCAGCTCTGGAAATTAGAAAACTCCTGTCTCAGAAAACTAACTATCCCATGTGGAAAAAACAATCAACCATAAAAACAATAAAGATTTTTCACAATAAAGCAGTTCTGATGGATCTACTATCATAAATCATCCATGGTCCAGGCATTCCAAATACTGAAACATGAAAACGTTAGTAACCTTTTTAATGCCTTATTCAATGTATAAAACATTCAATGAAGAGCAAATATTTTAATTTTTTTAAATGAAAAAGAAAAATGATATCTGAGGGAAGTAAAAATCTCAGGTTGTAGAAGAAAACTATGTAGTGAGAAAAGCAGGATTTGGCATACTTGATCAAACAAACAAAACTTAGGACAGAAACTCAAAAGATCAAACTATTAAACTATTTTTCATGTAACTTAATGCTAATTCAGATTAAAGCTTCAAGTGTATTTATCAAAGTACAAAAATGCCCAGGTGTCAATGACATAAATTCCAAAATGCTGAACATCCAATCAAATATTACCAGTCATGTAATAAAACAGGTAAATAAACCTAATAATGTGGGGAAAAATCAACATAAAGATACCAAAATATGACCCAGATGATAAAATTAGTAAAGAAGAACATTAAAAAGGTTATATAACTGTAATGTGATTATATTAGTAAAACTTTATTATATTATTTCAATTTTTTATAGAAATAAAAATTAGCATAATAGAGAGATGGAAGTTATTAAAAAAAGACCCAAGTTAAGATATCAGAGAAAAAATATATACCTCTTATTAAAGGCACACTGGAGGAGAATGCTATCATAGTAGATATTTCAGAAGAATGAATAGTGAACTTGATATAGCAACCAAACTGTTCAAAACAAGACAAAAGAAGAAAAAAATGGAGACAAACAGATTATCAATAGTTGTGGGACAACATCAATCAGCCTAATTTTCATGTAACTGGAGTCCCTGAAGGAAAGGAGATGGACTGAAAAAAATATATGTTTAAAGAAATGATGGGTGAGAATTTTTCAATTTTAATTCAGACTATATCCAAGAAAATCAACAATTATCACTGAAACATCATGGTACTGGTACAAAAATAGATCAATCG
Organism: Papio anubis; assembly: GCF_008728515.1. Classification (NCBI taxonomy): domain Eukaryota; kingdom Metazoa; phylum Chordata; class Mammalia; order Primates; family Cercopithecidae; genus Papio; species Papio anubis. Next base: position 109,562,200 of record NC_044983.1, read on the forward strand.
AATAGAATAGCAAACCCAGAAATAAAGCCCCATAGCTACTACTAACTGATCTTCAACAAATTTGACAAAAATAATCGTTGGAGAAACGACACCCTATTCTCTAAATGGTGCTGGAGAAATTGGCTAGCCATATGCAGAAGAATGAAACTAGACCCCTATCTCTCACCATACACAAAAATTAACTCAAGATCAATTAAAGACCTAAATGTAAGACCTGAAATTATAAAAATCCTAGAAGAAAATCTAGAAAAAATGCTTCTGGATATTGGCCAAAGGAGAGAATTTATGATGAAGATCCCAAAAGCAAATGTAACAAAAACAAAAATAAACAAATGAGAATTAAACTAAAAAAACTCTGTACATCAAAAGATGTAACCAACAATAAATAAACAGACAACCTATAAGAATGAGAGAAAATATTTCAATATTGTGTCTCTGATAAAGAACTAATATCCAGGATGTACAAGGGACTCAAACAACAATAAAAAGAAAATCACATTGAAAACTGAGCAAAGGTCATAGACAGACATTTCTCAAAATCTGCTGTGGGGCAACTAAGCATCAGAAGAACAGCTATTTCAAAATGTTTTTGATACTAAGCTCTGTGATCAGTCACATACCAAACTGTATGATTTGGCATAATACAATTTAAATATGAAGTTAGAATTTCATATTTCTATGAAAAGGTCAATAAAATATGACATAATGAAAATTATATGCTATTCACCCTGATATTTCCTAATTCCAAATATAAAATCTTAATTTACATTAGCATATTAGCATAACTTTTTTAGATATGATGAAAAATAGTTTATCATATCATATTTATATTTGGAAAAGTTTGCACTAGAGAAAAAACCTGAAAAATATCTAAACCCATAGTAAAGACAAATTTTGTGCCAAAAAGGAACTTGACATAAACACTATATTCTTGAGTTTATGTCTGTGTAGTTTAGTCAATTTATTCTAATATATATTTATTAAGCACTCACAAGATTTAGGTCTTACTAAATACATGCCAATCAACAGAAAACAAAGCAAAATAGACTAGACAAGCACAATTTTTCCTCCTAGATTTGATGTTTTCAGTTATTGATAACTAACTAGTCAATTTAATTTATTTTGTTTTTCCATTACTCTTTTGTCTTGTGTCATGCAATCATCAAATACATTTTCATAAAAGTTTGTAATTGTTTAACAACTTGACCTGGTTTTTAATTATTATTTAGAAGCTTTAAAAACCTCATCACATATTTTTATATAAATAATCAGAAAATTTTTAAGGACCATGACCTGGTAAGAAATTTTCACTAAAATTTAAGACTTTTATTACTAAGTTTAAAGGTTAAATCTTATTTACTCATTAAGTTGTCTTCTAATTTTAACTCATGTCTTCTGCATTTAGTGTGGGATTACCCTACCCTCCTCATCTCAAATTTCCCTGAAACTAAAATGGATGTAAAACACAGATGTCTTCATAGTCATGGATTTAACCAAAATTAAACATAGCTCAGTATTTAGCTTGCATTTATAGGGTAAACAAAATAGACACTTTCTAATACACCTTTTGATTTTCCAACAATTTCACCTGAACCTTTCTTATCTAGTATACTGTCTTACTGATCTCCTTCAAATAACTATGCTTCTGACCTGATTAGATTTAATTTTTACATTTCTTTTTCTTTGCTTGTTGAGTTTCCTTTCCTGAGTATATTGTTTCCTTACCTTTGCAAGATGCAGCAAATGTGAGAAAATATTCCTTAACCACTCAAGTTAAACATGAATTATTTTTCTAAGGGGCAATTTATGTTCATTAGAACATTATCAATTGTATTAAAAAATTAATTGCATAATCATGGTATGTGTACACATTTTAGGTTACTGATTCTTTGAAGCCAGGTTCTGGTTTCATTTATTTAATAAAAATGTGTCATATATCATTTTAGCCCCTTTGAACTTTTTCTGAAACCTATCTCTACCAATTTCTTTACTATAAAACTATCAATCTGTCATGTCATCTCTATATAGAGGAACCCTATATAATGTACTCTTTTTTTTTTTTTTTTTTTTGAGATGAAGTCTTGCTCTGTCGCCCAGGCTAGAGTGCAGTGGTGTGATCGTGGCTCACTGCAGCCTTTGCCTCCAGGGATCAAGTGATTCTAATGCCTCAGCCTCCCAAGTAGCTGGGGTCACAGGCCCACACAACCACAACTGGCTAATCTTTGTATTTTTAGTGGAAATGGAGTTTCACTGTGTTGGCTAGTCAGGTCTTGAACTCCTGACCTCAAGTGATCCGCCTGCCTCAGCCTCCCAAAGTGCAGTGATTACAGACATGAGCCACCGCGCCTGGCCATAATGTATTCTTTCTCTTTATTTCATAATTTGTATTTGTCTCTATATGGATTGCTATCTTCAAAATAATAGATTTTGGGTCTTCTACATTCTTTCCCTTATTAGTGGCTTTAATTTCCATTCATAGACTTGTTGCCAACTTAAATCTCCTAAGCTTGAAAAGTTGTATATAAAGACCAATTGCCTTCGGGAGAGCTCTGAATGGCTATCACACAGACAGATAGGCTGCATCTGAAATAGACATAATTATCACCCTCTCTCTCTGGTTGGCTCCCTTTTCCTATTCTCTATCTTGCTAAGGTAATTCACATGGACCAAATATTAGATTAATTGTCACTTCACTCTCCACATATAATCAAGTTCCAAGGGCTTTAGGTGCAATATTATGGATAGCTCTCAAATGTTCTCACTTATTCATCCCTCATCCATCACCTTAGCATAGTCTCACATCTTTACTGCCTTTTCTGCTACCAGTTCATTTGCTGTTGGTTTGGCTCAGTATTTTTCTCCTTTTTTATTTTTAAACTCAAATTTTAGAATAATATTAGATTTATACAAAAGTTGCAAAGATAGCTCAGAGTATTCTTACACCTTCCACGTAGTTTTAAGAAAGTTAACATCTTACAAAATCTTGGCACATAATTTCTTAGCTAAAACAAAAAAAAATTAACATTGACACTTGCCTATTAACTGCAGACTTTATTAGGATTTCACACATTTTTAAAATTAATGCATCTTTTTCTTTCAGGATACCAACCTGAACATTCAATTTAGCCATCAGGTATTTTTAGCCTATGCTGGTTTGTGAGTGTCTCAGACAGTTTTTCCTTGTTTCTTATAAAGTTAACAGTTGTAAAAATTACTGATGGAGTATATTTTTAGAATTTCCATCAAGTTTTTGATGTTTTGTCATGATTAGATTTGAATATATTTCAAGAGAACACTACAGCAGAGGTAAAATGGTCTTCTTGTAACTTGATAAAAGGCAAATGACATCAAGCTGAATTATCACTGGTGGGGCTAATCTTGATCACTTGATTAAGATTCTGACAAATTTTGATTTGTTTTTGTTTTTTTCCATACTTTATTCGTTGGAAACTAGTCACTAAATTCAGCCTCCTCTCTAGAGGATAAGAATTAAACTTCGTCTCCTAGAAAAGATAATATCTACATATATTATTTGGCATTATATATTTTTTTAAAATGTAACCTTTCTAACCCTCACATTTTAAGTGAACATTGGCTCTCTATTTTCTGTAGTTTGAAGTACAAATACTTTATTATGATATAAAATGTTTTCTGTAATCAGGTACTTGCTTGACCGGCTAACTTTATTTCTTATTCCAGAAATTAGGTTCCATAAATTAAATCCAGAAATTACTCACTCTAGTAACCTGTGATGACCAGATACAATTTGTTATGAATGCAGCACAGAAGGGAATGGGGGTGGAGGGAAAGGAGGAGGGAAAGAGAGAGAAAGGAAAGGTGAGAAGAAGGGAGACAGAGAAAAAAGTAATACAAAGGAAACAAATTCCAATTCCGTCTTTTTTGGGAGATAAAAAACTAAAATTTGCAAACAACTCTCATTCGATTTGTTTTCACCTTCTGTGTTATTTTCTATCTAGTACTCTGCTTTCAGCAAGAAATTCCATGTACAAAAATTGCCTTTACTAAAGTGCCATTTACAATGGGATAAGTCAAGTTTACAGAATTGAGCCCAGAGCCTTTTTCATTAGCTTTTTTTTTTTTTTAGAATATTTGTAACTTTCACTTTCAAGGCATTTCTGGACCATACATGGTCTGTGTCAGCATTTTCCTTGTTTCTTTGTAGTATGCATATTTCTGATTATTAACCCGAGGAAAACATTTTATTAGGGTTTCCTTGTATTCAAGCAATTTATTTTTTTAATACCATGAGAGATGTCACTGCCATTGACTCTCCCTCTCACTTATTTTACATTCCTTAAGGTATGTACAAATATATCTCTTCTCAGTAATTCTCCAGTAATATTTTGCATTCATGTTTATGGCCAAATGATATTCTTCTATGCAGTTTTATAGTGTACTTTTCAAGATTTTAAAGATTATTCTTTTCATGATTTATTTCCCTGGCTCATCATGTCTCATACTAATTAATCTAATTAATCATTTTGTTTCAGTGGCATTTTAATTGTTTTGAAAACCTATTGCTATATTGGTAGATATATTTTACTTTTTCAGTTAAAAGCTGATACAATTGAATATTCATTTTGTAAAGATTGGTTATAAAATAAAAATCTATATAACATTTGTTTTAAAAGAAAATTTGCATAACATAAATAAAAATGCAGATGTTCAAATGTGCTGTTTCCAATGCTAATTTTCATTAACCCACAAATTTTTCTATAATTTGTGTGAAGCTGCAGTTTATTTTGCATATTCCAAGTTATTCTATTATTATACATTTATGTTGAAAAATGCAAACTCACTGTTCTATCACTTCTAAAGGTATTCATAATAGTTATCCTCAATTTTCATTCACTAGAATCACAAAATAATGTAAGAATTATAATTTTGTATGAATTAGACAATTCTACATATAAAATTAGTAGCACAGGTGTTGATTTACATGTTTATAAAGAGTATTTGAAACTTTAGACAACGGTATATAAGTATTCTAGATGAAATAAATATTTAAATAGAAAGATACTGCGTTTTGCCTAAATTATATTTACCTGGTGAAATGGTGTTTATGAACCTTTAGACTTATAATATCTTTCTCTTTCTCACTCTCTTCTAATAAATTGATATTTATCTAATCTGTCTTTTATCATCTACATTAAAATGCACACCATCAGAAAATTCAAAGAGCTATTTTACTTTTGGTGACTACCAGAAAATTGCAAATTTTTCTGAAACTCAATGTCATAGAGTATGTGACAGTGGCCTCCTGAATAATTTTGCTTAATTGCCAAAAAAAGCCTTAATTCTTAACTCATAATTCTTAATAACAATGTCACCAATGGCAAGAGTTAAAGAGAAGTATGAGTTATTTTGCTCAACATTATTTTGTGAGACATCTATATTGTTTCATGTGATTTTTTATTTTTGTATAATGTTTCATTATATGAGTATAGTAAATTCTACTACTAATAGAATTTTATTTTGAGTTTGAGACAGTTATGAATAGTGCTTCTCAATATCTTTTCTCATCTTTGATGTATGTGTATGTGCTTTGTGGTGTATATACAAATATGTATTAGTTACTAAATTATAGAGTATGTGTAATGTTCAGATTTTGTAAAAGTTATCAAAAATTTCCAGAAAATAATGTTGAGAGAAAAATAATCAGACACAAAAGAATACATACACTATAATTTAATTGATATAATATAAAGTATCAAAACAGAAAGATTAACTCAGTTTTGAATTTTAAGAATTCAGAATTTTATTTATCCTGACGAAGGAAGGTAGTTACTAAAAGTAGGCAGAAAGAGATTTCACGATATTCTGCTAAAAATCTGTCTTTTCATTTGGGTTCTAATTCAGGGGTATATTCACTTTTTAAAATCTATCAAATTGATAAGTATATGTGCTTTTTTATGATTCTTGCACTTATATATATATCATAATTAAAATTTTACATTAAAATGAAATATAGCAATTTATTCTGAGAATAGTGAGAACGGTTTCTTAGACAATCCTAGGCTTCTTTTAGCTCTTCCATGTGTCAAAACCACAGATAACGTTACTAAAATATTAATCAATGTTTACATGTGTAAAAACAACTAATTGTGTGTTGTACACAGTACAAATGATTCTACAATTTTATACACATTCATTTAACAATATTTATCAAGAAGCAGCTATGTGCTAAATACTAAGATACATATATTGATTAAACACAATATCTTCCATGAAGACAGCCAGGACTAGTCATACACATAAGCCATTCTGGGAACTGCACTTCTGCATTATATCTGCTAAAATCAGAGTGAATATTTATCACAGTTTGCCTGGCATGGCTCTAATATAATCAATTGTCATTAAATAGTTATCATTGGTTTCTCTTTTTTCTTTTTTTAATTAATTTTTTTTTTTTTTTGAGACGGACCCTTCCTCTGTCGCTCAGGCTGGAGTGCAGTAGCACAATCTTGGCTCACTGCAACCTCCGCCTCCCGGATTCAAGCAATTCTCTGCCTCATCCTCCCGAGTAGCTGGCATTATAGGCGCCTGCCACCACGCCTGGCTAATTTTTTTGTATTTTTAGTGGAGATAGGGTTTCACCATCTTGGCCAGGCTGGTCTTGAACTCCTGACCTCGTGATCTACACGCCTCGGCCTCGCAAAGTGCTGGGATTATAGGAGTGAGCCACCACGCCCGGCCTAGTTTTTCCTTTCAAACTAAAATTAGAAATTCCTATTGTACAATAATTTGTATCGTCAACCTAGATCTAAGTGAGTTTAAAAGTAAAACATGAAATACAGGAAAAATAATTAGAAACGGCTGCAAGTTGGGTCGAGTGTTTTTGTGTGTGTGCGTGTTTGTATGTGTGTGTGTGTTTAATTTTGTTTTTGTTTTGATTTGTTGTTTGTCTTGAATTGGTGTAGTGTTAGTGAGAAAAATATTAGGTTGGGTCTTTGAGGAATACTAAGATACATGCAAGAAAGATTAGAATAAAGTAAAAAGCTGTATCCAAGGGAGTAAAAATTACATGTGATAAACCTCACCACTCTTAGAAGACTGGTTATATTTGAAAAGTGGTAAAGTCAATGGAGGTAGAATAGTTAGTATGCATATGAGGAAGTAATGGAAAATTAAACTGAACATGTACATTGAACTGAACGTGCACATTGTAAGACAACTGTGTGTTACTTCGAGCAATAAGAAGCCACTTACAATTTGTATGAAAAAAAAGAACAATCATCATAATCATTTCTTTCTTTGATCTTAATATTGATAAATTTAGCAACTATGGGGACTGTGAGTTGGAATGTGCAGAAAACCGATGTCTATGATCAGGCAATATAAATGACTCTTACAAAATTACAAGAAAGAGATTTTGTAATGATTACACGACCTCACAGTGGCAACAGCTCCGGTAAGGAAAATTCCAATTTAAAAGACACTTACAATATAGAATTTATGGGATAAATTCCGTATCCGACTGATTGGGTGTAGGAAAATGAGGAAAGTCATGTAATAGGGACGAGATTTCAACAATGGCTGCCGTGTCTAGTTTGGTTGTGTTCCGCAGTAGTGACCAGCAAACTGGTCTATATATATGTCCTAGGTGCTCAAAATCTTTACATTAATATTTTAAGCTAATCAATTTCCATATATGCAAAATATATTTGTACTATATCCTAAAATGGATATGCTTGAGAATGTACCTTTAGCTCACTTTTCTTCTCCAGTTTTAAGGAGGAAGGAGCGTAACCATCTTGCACACAGTAGGCTGTTACTCTTGCACATTGCCCAATTTTATGTATGTATGTATTTATTTATTTATCATTATTATCTTCATTGTTGTTGAGACAGAGTCTCTCACTGTCGCCTGGGCTGGAGTGCATTGGCATCATCTCGGCTTACTGCAACCTCCCTTCCCGGGTTCAAGCGATTCTCTGGCCTCAGTCTCCCGAATAGCTGGGATTACAGGCGCACTCCACCACGTCTAGCTAATTTTTTTGTATTTTCAGTAGAGACGGAGTTTCACTGTGTTGGCCAGGCTAGACTCTAACTACTGTCCTCGTGATCCACCCGGCCCGGCCTCCCAAAGTGCTGGGATTACAGGCCTGAGCCACTGCGCCCTGCCCATATTGCCCAATTTTAAATTGCCTTTGTTACCAACCAAAAGGGAAAGATACAAAGGTTTTCACCTGAATGGGCACTAATACAAATACAAAATAATTTTCAGTTGAAAATTTGCACTACTTTGTGTTCGATAATGTTAAAAGAGGAATAATGGAAGCAATGGGAGTAATAAAGATTTAAAATATGTTTGATGACAAATATTATGTAATTTTGAACATAAAGCTTGGAATGAATTGAAAGTATCAAGTGACATTTCTCTAAGAGTCCTTTTTTCATTCTTGTATAATTATTTATGTGAATGTTTTCCATATTTTAAGCTATAAGAAACAAAAGTAGGAATGGAAAATCCAATTCTATCTAGCAATAAGTAAAGCCCATCCATGGACTCACAATTCTAAAAACTAAAGGAACAGACCCATCTATTTTGTTAAACTATATACTATCAAACATGTACTATATTTAAAATTTGTCAATAAAATTTGTTAGATATTGTTGTTTTGATCCAAAACAAATAAAAAATACTCAATTCAAAACAAAATTGTAATACTTAGATTTTTACAGTTGCAAAATTCTTTTTAAAAATTTAAATTCTCACACTCAATTTTTTAATGCAAAGAAGTATAAAAGGTGAGCAATAAAATAATTTCCAGCATACTATTCATTACATTAAGAAAAAATGTGTCAGTGGAAATTGAAATGGAAATCTCAGTTCAAGATGGAAATAGAATGATCTAAAGTTCTGTGTATTCATTAAGCATGAGTTTTTTCTTATATTTTAAAAAGGATTATGACAGTAGTCATAATATCTACCACTTCTAAAGTGTTTCCTTTGTTCCAGGAAGTTTTCTAAGTCCTTTACCTTCTAAGTGCTTTGCTCGTATTATACATTTACTTTCTCACATACCTCTATGAGACATGTTCTATTATTATTCTTACTTTTAAAAAGGAAACTGATGCACACAAGGTTTATATTGTCACAGATACTATTAGAATTGCTAAGTGTAAACCCAGACAGTCTGATCCCATAGTCTTTCCTCCTACCCACTCTGCTGAACGACTGGAGTGTCAAATAAATCTATTTACATTTATTTGAATAAATACAATTTTTGAAACATACTTTTTAAAAGTTCAAAATTTACAGAAATGTCCTGGACAATTATAATTTCCAGTTATTTAAAATTATGCAACATTTTAGTTATTATCCTAAATATATGTAAAGGGGTAATGTTTTCTAAATTATTTATGGCATATACAGGAAGACTCTTTGAATTATTCTGAGGTATAGCGTTATGCCTCAACATGAGTGATCTAAAATCAGACTGAAAATACAGAATTTGCTATTGAATATACGTACAGGACTAATCACTTTCTATTTATATGTCTTTTGACAATTGAGTTTTTTAGATAAAAAAATAAGGAAGAAAATAAAAGGAAACTTATTTGTGAGAAAATAACTCAAATTTAGATATATCTGGTCTGAGACCAATACAATGTGCCTCGTAAATTTGGAAACATGGGCCTGGACTTTTGGTGACTGATTCTTTCAAGCAGAATTTAGATATCACTCTGTGAGGATTTCTCTTCTTGACCACTTTAGTCAAAATTAAATTTAAGCTTTCTTCTCATTGTCAACACATCCCTAATGCCTTTTACCCTGAAACATTATTATTCATTTAATCCTTATCTTAAGCAGACTGAGTCCCTTAAGGGCATGAAAGATATCTTGATTCGTGTCTGCAACGCATGGTTTCTCACACAGGCACTATCAGAAATTAACACCTCCGGAATATATGGTAAATTGGTTAATCAGTTTACAAATCCTGTTGAGCTACAAGAGTTAGTAACTTTACCCAGTGAAACATTATGGAAGCTAGAAAAAAAAAAGAAGCAATGGTTCTATATGAGGAAACCTCATATAGCAATTTAAAGCTTCTGTGTTAAATGCATCAAAAAGTTTCATTTTTTAACAGTAGCACAATTAAAATGTTATCACTTTCTGTTGGTGCCACAACTCTGTTTTCATTTGTAACATGAAAATAATTAAAAAACGGCATTTGACATTTAGTCTTGCATGGGAAAATGGCAACTTGAAAAAGCACGTGGTAATAGGTTACGGAGGCAGTACAGAAATAGGAGCAAACGTGTGACTTCAAATTTATATAATATTCACTGCAAACTCCATGACCTTGGCCAGATTATCTTAATCTCTTCATTTTGGGGCTCATTAACTTTAAACTGGAATTCTAAGAGTACATAGTTCATAAGAAGGGTAAAAGTATTAAGTAAGTTACGTGTAAAAGTGTGGCACAAAGAGCAGACAGATAATAAATGTTTGTTACCGTCTACGAGTTTGAAAATTTGCAAAGAGGAGAAAAGGAATGCTAAAACTTTTTCCAAGTTATATTTCAGCATCTATTGGTGCTCATGTGGGTTAAATGTTTACTCGGTATTAAACAAGCTGAATACCAAGAAATTTCTACATTCCTTTGCTTTGATTTCTTTGCCTTTCAGTGATAAAAGCTGGTGTTTGCAAATCTAAAATGCCAAACTAATGGAATATCTACTAGTATTGAGTAGGTCTTCGGTGTTTTTTAAAGTTTATTGATGGCATACATCCCTCAAATCAGTAAACTGCAGGTATTTATTTATTTAATAAGTATTTATTTAATAAGTATTTATTTAATAAGTATGTATAGATCAGCACTGCACCACTTGGTGAAAATTGAACTTGTTTGGGAAGATTATCCTGCTTTAGAATTGCTGTCCGTACTGGCTCCATGGACTGTGTCTGCAGCTGCAAACACAGTGGCATGAAAGAATAAAATGTAATTACTTAGTGCGCCATCTATATTGCTCAAGAAGATTAGCGTTTTAAATCAGAGTTTCAGTAATTCATGCATTTACAGTAATTTATGCTGTTGATGAACAACAAAAAGCATCCTTTTACTCTACTATCAATTGGAGAATGGTTATGAATGAGATTTGGTTCCTGAAAAAATACATACTTTTTAATATTAGATTTTAGATGATAGTTTTATTTTGTTATAAACATAGCTAAAACAGCATTTGTTAATTTTTGTCTATTTGTGAAATATTTTTACTCATCCAGTGTTCACTTGAAGTGTAAGGTGAATGTTATGGGGCATAGAATATGTGTTTTCTTCTCACGGAACAGACAAGACCTAGCTTGCATATGCTTTTATAGCCACAGATTCTCTTGGTATATACTAAGGAAATAAATACAGTAAAATTTCTTTTATTCAAAGGATGCTAATTTTGAATTCATCATAATTTAGATATGTAATAGGTTAAACTTCTTTTTTAAATTTTTGTTTTGAAAGGCTGAATAAGGGTCTACACCATTAAACTCTGCAAAATTATGGAAATACTTTTTTCTAAGAATATTAATGTGAAATATGATTGGAAAGTATATATAAAAGTTGCATAAAAGTTTTTAAACACCTTTCCTTTCTAGATATTTGCATAAGAATTAGAAGCAACATTTTTTAATTTTTATAATTATAAAGTTTTACATCGATTGAACAAACATTATGTTAGATGACATGTTCTAATGCTCTATGTGATTGCCATATTTAATCCTCTCCAAAATGGGCTACTTCTTGTCAGGATAATATTTTTATTTATCCTTATTCTCCTCTCCAGGTTTAGCACTTACATTTTCATTTAATGAATATTATTTCTTCTAAGACCTCTCTATCATGAATATCAGACTGAGAAATTATAAACTTGTGAAAGATCATACTACAAATAAAAGTTGGAAATTGAGTTTGTCCCAAACAATCTGACCTAAGAGCCTGAACTCTTAAAGACTTATATCCAACAAAATATTTACACCTCTAAGTGCTACTAATTTGTTTCTTCAGTACAATTTCTATTTAGAGTCTAGGAGTTCAAGACTAGTCTGGGCAACATAGCAAGACCCTGTCTCCACAAATAATACAAAAAATTAGCTGGGTGTGATGGTATGCCATAGTCCCAGCTAGTCAGGAGGCTAACGTGAGATCACTTGAGCCCAGGAGGCAGAGGTTGTAGGGAGCCGAGATTGCACCACTGCACTCCAGCCTGGGTGACAGAGGGAGACCTGTTTCAAAAAAAAAAAAAAAAAAAAAGACTAAGGTAGCTCTTTTTTCTTGCTGTGTGACCTTGGGCAAGTTACTTGTTACTTATGCTCTGTTTGCTTACAACAGTACCTACCTGTGGTACATTATAATGAAAACATCCTTTAACCAAACCCTTGGGGAAAGAAGGTGATCCTGAAATGAGGGAATTATTATTTTTGCTCTTCCTATTCTACGTGGTGTTACATTAGGATTTGTTACATATGAAATGCAGAGAAAGTTATTAAACAGTATTCAGGTTCTGCCTATGCAAAATATTTATAGTTATGTGGCAGGACTGTTGTCTCCAAGCTACATTGGTTGTCTTGAGAGATAATCATGCTAATTGCTAGTAGTTTCCCCCATCAGGTCTGAATAATCTACTCTATATAATTTGTCAAAAAGAATAATCTTACTTTGTCTGTGACAGCTATGCATGCTCTATATTTTAGACATATCTGTTTAGAAAAATATTATGGAAAATATGGAAATCTGTAAAGAAAATACAGCCTGTCATTTTCATGTCACTTTCAGAGATTGTTTACTAAGCTTACCCAAGAGTTATTTCATATTCTAGGTAATTTTACCTATAATTAATTTTGTGATTTAACATTTGAATAATCTATACATTTACATGATAACTTGTACATTTGTGTTCAGTAGAAAAGCTCTCACCAAAGACTTTTTGTTCTGCCTTGTTTTATTTTTGCCCTCTTATAGGACCGATTTTGTATTTAGCGATTGTTCTCCAACAATACTCTTTTTCAAAATAAGAATAAAAACCCAGTCCCTTGAAATGTTTTCTTTTTAACCAGTTTCATCATTTCCTATTCCCTTGTTAATTAATGGATTAAATAAAGTCTTTGATATGTATTTATTCATGCATGTATGAGAGTCATGTTTTAACTTTTTAAATACTCTTTTATAAGCATGAAATGTAATGTGCCAATGCCCTTTAGTGAAGACTACCAGGTATACACCTGTAGGTAAATGAGTTGGATTTATTATTTATTGCAATAAGGGATAATGCACGCCTTGGTTATGTGTGGGACATTTCAATGAGAGAGTGATGATACAAATAACTTAATATGATTTGAGCTGTGTTAGGTAAATTTGGAAGTGTTAAGGAAGCAGGGGTACTGGATTGGATACTGCCAGGAAACAAGTAATTTTATGATTGAGTGTCTTAATGGATCTTATCTAGGAGGAAGGAAAAATAGAATGAAGTTAAAACTGTAATTAAAAAGAAGCAACAGTCACTCATATTAGCCAGTATGGAATACATTCCGACTTTCGTTTGTTTTGCACAGTTAACTTGTTTTTGTCTGGGCTTACAAAAGGTTATGAAGTGGTCTGATTTTTTTTTTTTTTTTTAGTTTCCAGATGTCAGAGTTGCCCTTCTCTTTTTCAACAGAAACAAAACAATAGCAACAACAAAAACATCATCGTCATCATCATCATCATCATCATCATCATCCACTCCTTTTTGACCCAGGGATTTGTGGGAAAAAGAAGGAAGAGGACCAGCATAGTTTCACTGCATATTTCTTTTCTTCCAAAATTTATACATGTTGTTCATGTATCTCTGGCTAATTATTTTTAATGAAATGCAATATTCCTTTCCATAATATTGCAACTTTCTTATACATTCTCTTGCTGATGAACATTTAGATTACCTTATGTTTACTTATTACAAATGATTTGTCTTAAAATTTCTGAGCTATTTCTCCTGTACTCAAATAAAGAGATTTTTTTAGATTGCATATATACCTACTACTAGGTTATAGAGAATGCATGCATGCTTTCAAATTTACTAGAAATGAAGAAATTACTTATCAAAATGCTTTTATTATTTTGAATCCTATCACTGTAATATTTTAATATAATTTCTATTTATGTGTCATGTTTATTCTATTAATGTTTCATATTACCAGATGCTTGCATGTTTTCATATTATCAGATACTTGCATGTTAAAATCTTAATCTGATGATATCTTAGTGTTTTTCCTATAAAAGTATTTGCAGAAAGTTTCCTTTACTATGTCTAGAGATGAGAAAAAAATGTATAAATAAATGCCCCGCATTCACCTCTGTTTCATAGTTTGAAAGCAGATGACTCATAAGCTATCCCTCTTTCAGCCTTAATTCAAGCTAAACTATTTTTCCCCAAGCCATAAGCCCATGGCCACTCTCTGAAGCAACTTGCACAGCTCAATACAAAATAAACAGGAACTTTGTTTTGATTTTTATTTTGAGAGGGGGAGCAGATTTGTCCTATTTTTGTCCCAAAATAAATAAATATACAACAAATAAAGTAGATCAAAATGTTGTCGAAGCCTAAAGATGTAAGAAATAAAATCACTTGTAATATTATATCCAAAGAATAAAATGTTTAAAACACCTGTTAGCTGATTTTTACATTTTCTCATGAGTAACTATCTGTAATTTATCTTTAAGTAATGAAAATCATATTAAATTTAGCTTCTTTTGTTTTGCCACAATGTTTTTAAAGGACTTTATCAAAAATTCTTTGCGCTGAGAAAACAAGATAAGCTATTACTGGGTATGATTAAAAGCAGAATGCAGTAACTCATTTTGCTTAAGAAGGATGATTTTAAAAGATTGTCTTCTTATGTCATTCATTTACTTTTCTTTGATGCAAAATTTTGTGAAAAAGAAAAACTTAAGCTTCCCAATAGAAGTAAACTCTGAAAATGGCATCTCTAGTTCTATGATGTTTGGGGTAGTTTTTTAAACTTTCAGAATATTTTCATATAATGTAGAAGCTTCTAACTTTTTAGTAAAGCCTTTAGGGGTCTACTTGTCTGGCCTCAGAGCCTGCTTCTCAGACCTCAACTCACATATTCTTTCCCAATTCATAAAATGCTCCAGTCACATTCCATGTTGATGAATGGGTTTCCATTTCTCAACTATCACAGTATTTTCCCAGTACAGGTCCTGTGCATGTATTATATATTTTCCAACTGTTTTTCTATGCAGCTTTTGCCTAACCAGCACCCACCTTTTAAAATTTGGATCTTTGTAAAAATGTTACCACCTCATCAAAATTTTGCCTGCCTTCTCCAGTCAAAGAAGCAGTCACTCTTTCACATGCACCTTAGTTTATGTCTGCCATGGTCTCATGTATTTCATTGATCCTAGGATGTCAATGACAGTAAGAGGCACTGTTATTTTATTAAACACTGAGAAAGAAAAAATTCACTGCCAATTTATAACACAATGCTGTCTTATCACTTAGACGTTGTATTTTTGAAATAGCTTCTTTAGAATTGGTTATAGATTTTTTTCACATCTATTACTTCTTTTCTCATTTTTAGATATTGAAATATAATTTATACTGTATGCATGCAATGTTAGTAATGTACATTCCTTAACGAATTGCAACAATACATACAACTATGTGCAAGTCCATATGTGTGTGAAATATGACAACCAAATCACAATTGCTGCTTAATCAACAGAGATTTAAAACTAGAATCTCTTATAAGATATATTCTCATTTCAGAGAAGAGACAATGTAAGAGAAAATGGAAATTTATGAAACACTGTATGTCATTATTTGATTTTGTTCATTTTTTGTTTACTTTATATTGTCTGTCTGTCTTTCTCTCACATAATCCAATCAAGAAGAATGGCATTGTCCATTTTGCTCATTACCTGGAGTGCCTAAAAACTCTTAATTATAGCAGAAAATTCATAAATATATTCAAATGAATTGATATAAGCAGTATTTCATTTCACTGGACCATGTTTTTACTTCTAATGATAATTTTGAAAACATGTATGTCCAAAAATTTATGTCTCTCAACTTCTTCATTTGCAAATTTGTAACACTTAATATAACAATTGAATATAAACTATTATGAGAAAAAATAAAAATAGATGTAACTAAGTCCTTGAAAAAATTAGCTCATCTGCTTCTCAACTATATATAGCTAATCTTACAAAGAAACCAACACATTTAGGATAACAGTAACTGCTATAAAATGTAAACCCTGAACTATCCTTGACTTAACAAAATAAAAGTTTTATTTCTCATCCACATAAAGCTTAATTGGGGGCCTCAATGGGAGTGAGTGGAAGACCCAGATGGTTGGAAGATTTGCTCTCTGCAAATGTAGCCTCCAGAGTCTCTCTGTCAATAATCATCGAGATTACTGGAAAGACAGAGAGAGGGACTGCCCAGGATGTTGTGTAGACTAGGCCCAGAAGAGTTGTTGATCTGTTCTCCCACATTCTAAATGCCAGAACTCATCACAAAACCCCATCTCTAGGCAAACTACATAGGAAAGCAGTCTCTGGCTGGGCTGCACTTTCCTGGAACAACTCAAAAAGGGGAACACAAATACTCAGTGAACAGCTAGCTATATTTGCCACAAAATCATGATAAGTGTCATTGAATTTTTAAGCAAAATAATAAGTATACACTGCAAAACTAATGTATATTGTCTTATAGTTGACACAAATTTTATTAATTTACCTAAAGTCCTCTTTACCATTGGTTATTTTCATCGATTTTTAGAAGCAAAGTTTAGGTCAATTTTTAAACAATAATTTTATATTATAAAATTTTACTTAAATATTTCATTGATTGATACATCATATGTACTATGACATAGATAATGCTATCATATGAAATGAGTAATCCCCAGTCTGATTTTATTATAAAAAATGATATGTTCTCTTTTTACTGTACATGAAACAGAAGACAAGGTGATAGAATATTAGGAAGAATCATTCTTTTCAGTCAGGTATTTTCAGCTTCCTTGTATCCCACTGACCATTGCAGGTATAGAGATACTTTTGAATTCCTCCAAAAACTCATAACTGAGTACAAGACAGATCTGTTTAATCCTAAGCCTGAGCTTTTTTTTACTAAGGTACCATTCTGGAGATAATTTCTCAAGCATGTTTATTGTCAAGCAATGTATATATATATATAACCTGTGTGTGTGTGTGTGTGTGTGTGTGTGTGTGTGTAGTGTGTGTGTGCATGTTTTTGTTTCAACTGGTGAAAAGTTACTCTTTCACTCTGGTTAGACACAATATAAAATTAAATATGCACACAGGTAGATGTTTAATTTCTTCCTTCCTTCCTTTCTTTTCCTTTTTCTCTCTCTCTCCCTTTGTCCTGTTCTCCATCTCACTCCCTCCTTCCTTTCTCCCTTTCCTTTCCCTGCCATTCACTTTGCTCTCCAATTCTTTCACTTTCTTTCAACAATGTCTGCTGATATTTATTAGGTATTAGGCACTGAATACATTTTTCTGTGCTGATAAAATACAAACATTTGTATTTTGCATTTCATATTTTTATTTGAATGCCTTTTATATTCTGTATGTCTCATCAAATATATTTTACACCCCATATTTGTGAGAAGTACACAAAAAGTCCAATGCCATAAGAAAATTACTACAAGATTTCAATAATCATTATTGTCATCACGTGATAATTTACACTCTCCATTTCAATCTTTGATTTAGTCATTGAACACAAAGTCTTTGTATTCATCCTGTTATTTACTACCATGGGTGATTTCAACTTTCACTTTTGCAAGTCGTTTGTGTGTGGCAAGACCTTGTTGTTACAGTTATTTGCCTCATGATATGGTTTGCCTTTGTCTCCACCCAAATCTCATCGTGAATTGTAGTTGCCTTAATCCCCATGCATCATGGAGTGGACCCAGTGGGAGGTAATTGAATCATCTGGGCGGTTACCACCATGCTGCTGTTCTCACCATAGTGAGTAAGTTTTCACAAGATCTGATGGTTCTATAAGGGGCTTTTCCCCCTGTTGCTTGGCACTTCTCCTTGCTGCTGCCATGTGAAGAAGGATGTGTTTGCTTCTTCTCCTTCTGCCATAATTGTAAGTTACCTGAGGCCTCCCCAATGTGAAACTATGAGTCAAACCTCGTTCCTTTACAAATTACCCAGTTTCAGGTATGTCTTTATTAGCAGCATGAAAATGGACTAACACACCTCAATTTTAAATTATTTTCATCTGCTACACCTCAGCGATCCAATTTTTAAGACAATATCCAAAATATTATTACTAATCCCTTTATGTTATTTTCTATAATATCCTAGTTCATATGTATTATTATTATATATTATTGATTGAACAATCTGAAATCTCAAATTTTGAATAAATGAACTTTGTTTTCTTTTTCTTACTTATACATCCTACATGCCTGCCTCTCTTTCATATGGCAATGGAATTTTCTGTCGTATTTTTATTCAATATTAAGCATTAGAAAATACTATGAACAGAATAATATACCTAAAAACTGGGAAACTGTGTCTACCATAATAAGATTAGTGATAGCGTGCATTATAGAAAAGATGAGTTATCAAAGAGACAAAGGAAAAGAACTCAAGAAAATAAGCCATACACATTACAGTTAAAGATTTTTGGGAACCTATGTTTTAGTCTGATGAGTGTGGCTAGAGATTCATGTATACCTACCTCCATGTAATCTTAGCTTTCATTTCATTATTATAGATCACTTTAGCCTACTCCAGAACATCACATAATGTCATCATATCTTATGTACTATGTGATCCCTACTTTCTTGTGCTTAGCATGATTTTGAGATTCAATCATGTCATTTCACATATCACTAGTCTATTTAATCTTAATACTAAGAAAAATCCATTATAAAATGTAGCTATAATGTTTTTTCAACAAATGCCGTCTTGACCCAGTTTTGAGGCACTGGCTAGAGGCTGGTCAGGTCTTTTTGTTGAATAGCTGATTAAGTCCAAACCTCTGACCACCTTCGTTATTCCAGGCCACTATACATTTGCTCTAATCGCTCTAGAGTCAGATAACAGAGAGCCAGAGAGAGCCCTTGGACTCCAGAGCCCGTTGCAATTGTTCAAACTAGCTAATCCTAAACCTGCTTATTCTGCCTTCCCTGTTCCTTCTCTTGGACATCACAATAAAGATTGCTGTCCACAGTTTCCCTCTCTTTCTCTGCCTCCTAAGAGATCCTAAGTACTTCTTAAATGACCCTTGAGTGGCGTGCTTTTTTCTCCCCAAATAACTATGTACAAAATAGATTGTGAAACTCTTCCCAATTTCTTTCTCTTAATCTGTATCTGGACTCACCATACCTTACCAAAGGTAATGTGATTAACTCACTACAATAATTTATCCATTCATTGCTTCTTGGCCTTTTGGCTAAGATCAAGTGTAATAATTTATCCATTCTTCTGTTGATACATATTTGTTAATTTCAATAGACTATAATCATTATAAATACAATATTTGATTAAAAATTCTTAGCCAGACATGGTGACTCACACCTATAATATCAGTATTTTGGGAGATAAAGACAGAAGGATCGCTAGAGCCCAGGAGTTTGAGACCAGCCTGAGCAACATAGCAAGACCCCATCTCTACAGAAAATTTAAAAATTAGCTGGGCATGGTGGTGTACACCTGTGGTTCCAGCTACTCGGGAGGCTAAGATGGGAGGATTGCTTGAGCCCGGGAAATTGAGGCTGCAGTGACTCATGAAGGTGTCACTGCACTCCAGTGTAGGCTATAGAATGAGACTCTGTCTCAAACAAAAAGAAGAAGGAAAAAAAAAAAAAGAAAAAGAGAGAATTGTTTGTGGACATGCACATTCATTGCTCTTGAATAAATACGTAGGAGTGGAATGAATGAATTATAAGAAAGCTTTAAACTTAACATTTCAAATAACTTCCTATTATCCTGTCCTACATGGTACCATGTACACTCCAACCGAGAATTTGCAAGTGTTCTGGTGGTTCCATATAATCTATAACATTTGATTTATTCAGTGTTTTTCATTTGAGAGTTCTGTAGTTTACGTAGTGTTATCACAATTTGAGATTAATTTGCATTCCCCATAGGACTACTGATGCAGTGTACTTTTGCTTAATTACTGTCAAGCCTTTTTTCCAGTTGTCTTTTATATTGATTAGTTGCAGGGATTCTCATATATTTTGTATACAAGTTCTTTATCATATATATGTATTGAGAATATTTTCTTTCAGTCTGTACCTTGCCTATTCATTTTCTTCACAATATCTTTGGATGAACAAAGGCTTTTACTTTTAATTAAATTTAATTTATCTTTTTAAAAAAAATTGTTATGAGCAATTCATGCTTTCTCTACCCTCTCAAGCAACTGTTTTCACAATCGAATGTCCTGGGTATAATATATTTTATATTGAAATTTTGTTTAGTTTTAGCTATTACTACTAGATCTTTGATCCATCTAAAATTAGTTTTGGTTATTGTGTTATGTATGGGCCAGAGATCACATTTTTACACAAAGTTATTTCGTTCTTCCAGCACATTTATTGAAATCATCTCCCATATTGAATTGCTCTTGCTCCTTTGTTCAAAATTCACTGGCAATATATGTACGTGTTTACTTGTTAATTTTACTCTGTTCAACTGACTTATTTGTGTATATTGAAGTGAATATCACACTATCTTAAAAACTGTTTTTTATAGAAAATGCTATAGTAAAATAAATTATACCTCCAAATTTTTTTGTTGTTGGTTTTTGTTTTTTTGGGTTTTTTTTTTTTTTTTTTTTTTTTTTTTGAGGCTGTTCTGGCTTTCTAGAAAACTTCACTTTAGAATAAGCTTGTCCATTTCTTAAAACAAAAAAAGTCTGCTAAGATATTTATTGGAATTGCCTTGAACCTAGAGATTAATTTGAGGAGAAGTAACATATTAACATTGAAATTTCTAGGCCTTGGAAATACTATACACCTCGATTTACTTAGGTCTTATGAAATTTCTCCCTGGATTTTTATGGTGGTTTGTACCGAAGTACTGTACCTTTTAAAAAATCAAACAACCTTATTCTTTACATCTCTGCTTAAATGTAAGCTTATCTTTCAAGCTTATATATACACATCTCTATTAATAATTGCAATGCCATTATTCTTTACTCCAGTTACTCTATTCCTGGTGATTCTGTAGTACATATACATATTCTAATAAGCTATGAACTTATAAACAAGGTGAATAATCACTGAGGCATGTACTTACCTGAAATCTGTAACAAGACTTTTTTTCTGACTACACATTTTCCAACATTTAATTTGAAACCATCATGTACGGTTTCAAAAAGGATGTTAAGTAAATTTAAGACCCACTATTATAACCGAGTAAAACAAATTCCTAAGTGGTTTTTTATCTGCATCTTTGAACACTTTTGAGATCTGTATCCTAGGAAAAAACATTAAAATGCCATTACATTTCTTCCAGGTTTCAGATACTCTGTTGTCCAACAGATGATGAAAAATAGGCGGGGCGCGGTGACTCACGCCTGTAATCCCAGCACTTTGGAAGGCCGAGGTGGGCGGATCACGAGGTCAGGAGATTGAGACCATCCTGGCTAACACGGTGAACCCCGTCTCTACTAAAAATACACAAAATGAGCCGGGCGTGGTGGCGGGTGCCTGTAGCCCCAGCTACTCAGGAGGCTGAGGCAGGAGAATGGCGTGAATCCAGGAGGCGGAGCTTGCAGTGAGCCAAGATCCCACCACTGCACTCCAGCCTGGGCAACAGAGCGAGACTCCATCTCAAAAAAATAAAAAAATAAAAAATAAAATGAAATAAAACTAGTGTTTACACAAACTTATTCTATAATAGAGGATGCTTACAATAAAATAAATGTATTATCAAATAGCACCTTTGTATTTGTTATAAAAAATATTTTTAAATTTTGAGGCACAGCAGACAAAGCATATTTACATCAGGCTTTGTATAAGAATGTTCATGTTACTATTCTGGATTTATCAATAGACCACATATATGTTACTTGACGATATCAGAATCTATATTTCATAACTATTTGTGAAATAAAATTAAAGTTGTTTCGCATTTTCATGACACATTGTATTTTTGAATATAAAATATGTCGCTATACTTTGTGATATAGTTTGGCTCTGTGTCTCCACTCAAATCTCACCCTGAATTGTAATAATCCCCACATGTAAAAGGCAGGGATAGGTGGAGATAATTGAATCATGGGGGCAGTTTCCCCCATACTGTTCTAGTGATAGTGAATGAGTCTCAGGAGATCTGATGGTTTTATAAGTGGGAGTTCTCCTCAAGCATTCTTGCAGTTGCCATGTTAAGACTGTGCTCCTCATTCGCCTTCTGCTATGATTGGGAGTCCTCCCAAGCAATGTGGAACTGTGAGTCAATTAAACCTCTTCCCTTTATAAATTACCCAGTCTCCAGTATGTCTTTATTAGCAGCATGAGAACAGACTAATACACTTTGCAATAAATGTTTAATGTGTGAGAGCTTTTGTTCTTTCATATTTCTTTTAATGACGCTAAGATCTATAGCAATAACAACAAGATTACCATCTAGTGGAGTCCTAGTGAACTACAGACACATTGTCCCTGCAAACTGGAAAGGCTCTTAGAAACACCAAACTTGGTCATTGTTTATACAAGTGATAGGGACAGGCGGCAGAGAAATTCTAAGCAGAAAAGGTCCCTGTCAAAACCCCACCCTCAAGTTGAAAAGCCTGAAACCACAGCCCAAAGTGAGAACTTATATCCCTGTTCTTCTGCTTGAATGTTGTCTTTTCCTAAGCCACCCGAGCTGCTCCTCACCCCATCCTGTGCTTAAAAACTCCAGACTCAGCTGGCAGACGGAACTAATGCTAGATGTTGGAGAGAAGGGGCTTGACTTCAGAGGGACAGCTTGTTGGCATAAATTTGGAGAAGAGTCTGGCCAGAGATACCCAGACATCAGTTGAAGATTACCTCCCTGCCTCGTTCCCTTTTCGCTCCCCTTCCCACTCAGAGCCTCTTTCGTTGGCAGTAAAATCCCCCACATTTACCATTTTTCAATTTATTTGTGTGACCTCATTTTTCCTGGATGCTAGACAAGAACTTGGGAGCCATGAATGTGGATACAAAAGGCTGTCAGACTGGCCCTTTGCCTTCACTGGCAGAGGGCAACTGCCTCACATGAAAAGGCAAAGGGCCCACTGAGCTATTAACACTTAAGCTGTCCTTGAATGGCAGAGACACCCTCTGGGGCTTCAGGATTCACCGGCATCTCCACCTGGAAGCTGCTGTGAGGGCTGCATGGAGTTCACTCCTGCCAGCACTAAAGTGTCCAGCTGGTGCCTGCATCCACTCACCAGTGTGCTCCCTCCTGTGATGGATGGAACACAGTGGGTCTGAGCGTGTGGAGTTTGATCCCGCTGCTGCCAAAGTGGCTGGCTGGTTCCAGTGCTTGTTCACCTCAGTTTCTGTACTCATTCTCTCATGCGTTCCTTCCCATGAGGAGTTGAGCATGGCAGGCTGAGTAAATGAGGCAACCTGTCACGAGTCCCAATGAAGGGGGCAGGGAAATATCCTGCTTCACAAGGACTGGATTTGATACACATAATTTAAATCTTTAAAAAGAAGATGTTTTAAAGTAGAAACAGCAGGCATCGTAAGTTACTAATGTAGGATAGCACAACCATTCCATTCACAAAGCAGGCACTTCATAGAGGTTTGTCAAAATTATTTTTTGAAATGTAAATACATACTGCAACATATTGAAGAAGTAAATAGAAGGTAACATTCTGAAAATAAGTCAGATATCAGCCAGGCACAGTGGCTCATGCCTGTAATCCTAGCACTTTGGAAGGCCGAGGCCAGTGGATCACCTGAGGTCAAGAGTTCAAGACCAGCCTGGCCAACATGGTGAAACCCCATCTTTACTGAAAATACAAAAACTTAGCTGGACATGGTGGCAAGCACCTGTAATTCCAGGTAGTCAGGAGGCTGAGACAAGACAATCACTTGAACTCAGGAGGTGGAGGTTGTAGTGAACTGAGATCGTGCCATCACACTCCAGTCTGGGCAATGAGCAAAACTTTGTCTCAAAGTAATAATAATAATAATAATAATAATAATAATAATAATAAATAATAAATAAAAATAAGTCAGACATAATATAAAGAATGTATATAAGTGCCAACATATTTTGTTAAAGATAAGACATACAGGCTCTAGATTTAGCCAGATTTTTAGAAATCTTAGCTCTACCACTTTGTTTTACTGTAGGATCTTAGGCAAGTTATTTAACCTGAAGTTACTTAATTAGTTATTTAAACTAAACTTTGATATCATGTATTTCTAATTGTAGCAGTGTATGAGGATGATTTGAGATAATGCATGCACTACTTTTACCAGCACGCATCAAGCACTCAATAATGTTATATCTCTATTATCTGTTTAAGACTCTCCTGACATACTGATTCTGCAAATAATATAGTCATAATAACCATTTTAATATTTACTATACAAATTATTATGAATATATGTTATCATCTACCTATAAATCCTTAAGAAAATGATCAAAAGAATGTGTTTATTTCATTTAAAAATTGTATGTTATTTTTAGTATTTACTATTACTTATTACATATTATATCAATTACTTAGGATTTATTTATTCAATAATCCTTACTGTCAAATTTACTTAAAGACAACCATAACATCATAAAAGCTAATATAATGCTTTACATAAAAATCAAATGTAGTACATTTTAATTGAATAAAATATTATTAAAGCATAATTTGATTTCTACCAAGCAGGTACATGTTTACATCATTTCAGTTTACATTTTTATTTAAAGTGTTTGGTTAATTCACAATTTTCAGCTATACTTTTAGAAAGGTAAATCTTTTTATTTTTTCTATTTTTAAAATTTGTTTTATTTTTATATTTTGAAACCAGTGATAAACTGATATATCTCAACAAGCAATAACAGATTTGATAAAAACATTGAAGCTGATTTCTAGAAGTAGAAAACTTATGCTTTAATAGTGTCCATTAAATTTATTATGATTGACTATTATACATTACTGTCAACATGTAATATAAATGTGATTGACATATTAAGATAGAACTGTCATATCTTCATGAGCACAGTCCTGCATTTTTTTGTTTAATAGTGTAGATCTGATTGAAATCATGATTCTTCTTTCATCGCTGGAGACTTTTTTCCTAAATTATATTCATTATGAACTAGTCTAAGTAAACGATAAGTGTGCCATTACGTATCTCATGTTCTCACTAGATTGCTGTCTTTAAAATTCACTTCAGGTGGCAGGAACAACAACAAAAAATCTTTCTGATTTTTTAAAAACGAAAAGAGATTTAAAAAGAGAGATCTATACTACTAAGTATAATTATGGAAAAAGAAATGCTAAGTTTCCAATCAGAATATATATAGAATTAGAATTAGCAGAAGAGTTCAGAAAATCAGTAAATTTAAAGGCAGTGATCTCTTAGCTTTTCTTTCTTTTTTTAAATTATACTTTAAATTCTGAGGTACATGTACAGAATGTGCAGGTTTGTTACATAGGTATACACGTGCCATGGTGGTTTGCTGCAACCATCAAACCGTCATCTACATTAGGTGTTTCTCCTAAGGCTTTTTTTAAAGCACCCATTATCCTAGCAACACATTTGCATTGAAAAAGCAGTTATTTATCCTAAGAACTACTTTCCAAACCACAGTACTAGGAGGTAGGAGATTGAGTTGGGTTCCTGCTACAATATTAATATTAAATTGATCAATCCTGATGAAATCTCTTAACCTCACATTGAATAGCACATATTGGAGATATTCTAAGTTATCTGTTAATTTTAAGTTTTCTATACATTATTACATATAAGATGCAGTTCTTTCTTTGATTTAATTGGATTCAATTAAAACAATAAAATTTCATGGATACTGTTTCTGTGTGTACACATGAGAAATGCTGGTATGGATGGTAGCTTTTGCAGATCACACAATATCCACAATGTAAATCTGGAATCTCTTTGAAATTTTAACTGCTTTGAGCCTTTGCAATTCCCACTGCAGAAGACATTCAGATTAACTCAGTCAGATAAATATCAGTTCAATCTAATAGCTTGTGAAAAAACTTATTGTGCAATGATCTCAAACATGGATACAGAGTTAGGAGCAATTTATTTTAGCTTAAGAAGGTAGAGGGAGGAAAAGCCACAGCTAAGAATTTATTTTAATATAGAAAGGTTTTACTTTGTCTCAGTATTTTGTGTTAGGCCAAACCTTGTCTTGGCTTCATAACACTGAATAAATTCCTATATTTATTCTTATTTTATACTTTGATACTCACAAGTTTAAGCCTTTTCATATTGCTATGGTTTGAATATATGTATCAGTCCAAAATTTATATGTTGGAACTTAAACTTCAAGAAGATAGTGTTAAGACTTGGGGCCTTTGGGAACTGATTAGGACAGAAGGGTTTCACCCCTCTGAACAGGTTTAGTGGCTTTATAAAAGGGCTTAAGGGAGCAAATTAGTCCCTTTTGCCTTCCAACA
The DNA here is from genome assembly GCF_008728515.1 of Papio anubis. Classification (NCBI taxonomy): domain Eukaryota; kingdom Metazoa; phylum Chordata; class Mammalia; order Primates; family Cercopithecidae; genus Papio; species Papio anubis. The sequence goes on from NC_044983.1 coordinate 109,588,846, forward strand.
TATGAACACATAGAAGTAAGTCACAATGTTTAAAGCAGAGCACTGTCACCAGACACAGAATCTGCTGGTAACTTGATCTTGGACTTCCCAGCCACCAGAACTGAAAAATATATTCCTGTTTTTTATAAATTACCCAGTCTGAGTTACCTCTGTTATAGACACAGGAATGAACTAGGACACATATCTACAACATTTTTGAACTTTTTTGAAAACAGAACCTTTATTCTGGAAAGTCAAACCAATATCTGGGGCACAATTAGTCCTAAATACTAACTGCTTGACTAAATACATTGATAAGTGAATGAATATATTGATTAATACTGGAATATTGAACAACGATAATGTGAATCTTTAGGAATTTCTTCATAGTTGCAATGCTTTGCATGGAACTGACACATTCAGAATGATACAAATTTAAAACAGTAAGGTAATGGTATTTATTGTCTATGAACATTTATATATTTAATAACAAAAGCATTTTTTGAGCTATGCCTACCAACTTCAACATAACTTAGTTATATATGGAGACAAAGTAAAGAAGAAGGGATGTTATGTTTTACATTAAATGATTTTGATTAATTTCAGAGCATATTGACAGGAATAAACATTAATTGCTATCTATCTTATTAGTTAATAAAAATTTTAAGGCAAATATTTGAATAGCATATCTATTAGAAAACTTGATTTAGGAAATTTGAATGAGTATTCCACTTTTTCTTTTAATAAATATTCTCTAGTGAGCAGAGGCATTCTGAATAAACTACTTGATTATTCATTTTTAGAAGAAGGCATTATTGCAACTCAATTGCTAAGGATTGGGGGGTGGGTAGGTAGACAAGACAAGGCTAAACTGAATCTGCTTCTCTCTTCTTATGTATTTTTTATATTCTTTTCTTCTTTTTATCCAGATCTGATAATAATTGAGATAAACTTAATACAAAAAATTTAACAAATTGTTTCTCAAGATATGTGGAACCAAGAAAAGTTTGAGAGACAACCAAAAAGCTTTGCCTTATTGAATCTGAGAAATGTTTATTTGCTTACTGTGTACCATCAGTATCAAGAAGTTGTTCAAAATTCAGTAGTGGATGAATTTACTATATACTCCTTCCCCATTTCTCGGACTGACTTGTAAGGTTCATACCTGAGAAAGCTGCTTCTCCAACCGTGAAAACCATAAATATGACTGAAAGTGGTAAATTATAGTTAGTAATTTTTTAATGACATTTTCAATACACTAAGAATTGTAGAATTTTTCTGAACAGAAAATAATAATTTTAGTTACTATATAGGCATTTAAACAAGTATCTTATTACTGACATTTTATAAAGATTCATTGTCTCCAGCATTTTACAGCCTCATTTCGTTAGAGAAGCTGCATATTATTATGATGACCCACTGGCTTTTGTAGGAGGAAAATTTTTTGTTTGTGTTTTTGAGATAGAGTCTTGCTCTGTTGTCCAGGCTGGGGTGCAATGGCACAATCTCAGCTCACTGCAACCTCCGCCTCTCAAGTTCAAGCGGTTCTCCTGCCTCAGCCTCCTGAGTAGCTGGGACTACAGGTGCCTACCACCACACCTAGCTAATTTTATTTATTTATTTATTTATTTATTTATTTATTTATTTATTTATTTACTTTATAGTAGAGATGAGGGTTTCACCATGTTGGCCAGGCTAGTCTCGAACTGACCTCATAATCTGCCCGCCTCGGCCTCCCAAAGTGATGGTATTACAGGCGTGAGCCACTGTGCCTGGCCCAGGAGGAAAAATTTTTATTTAAAACTTGTTTTCTTTGTGAATTTAAATATCTTTATGAATATACATACATGGGTATCCCTTTTTCGAAGTTTTAGATAGTCTATCTATTCCTCTTTCTCTTGCCTCAAATCCCCACAAATGTTACAAATGTGTGCCAGGGCATCATCTAGCTACACCTGTTCAGTAAATGTAGTACACAAAGTACAGAGGGCTAGAGGATGCTGACATCTTGCTTGGGCTTAATTCGCCAAAAACTATTGATATGAGAGGAGGGCAGGGAAGTGCTGGGAGGAGAAAGGCAGGGTCCCTAGTGAGGGCTCCACCATCCAGCCTGTGCCCACGGACCTAGGTGAGGAGAGGCACTCCTGTTTTCACACCCAAATGTTGCATTTTTCCAAGACCACCCTGACCCGCCATGCCCCCATTCTGTGCCTATAAAAACCCAAGACCCTAGTGGGCAAAGACACAAGACTGGATGTCTAGAGGAGTACACCGGAAGAAGAGCACAGAGGCGGCTGGCTGTGGAGAGGAGCAGAGGAGCGGAAGAGCACACCGACAGGCAGCGGCAGACGCCAGCAGGCCATCTAGTGGCAGAACGACACGGGCACTGAGGCGCGGGTTGTCAGAGGAGAGTTGGCCCCTGAGTGGCCCGATACCAGGGGAAAACCACCTTCCCACTCCATTCCCCTTCTGGTCCCCCTACATCGACTGAGAGCTACTTCCGCCATTCAATAAAACCTTGCACTCATTCTCGAAGCCCAGGGGTTATCCAATTTTTTCCATACACCAAGACAAGAACCTTGGGATTCAGAAAGCCCTCCGTCCTTGCAATAAGGCAAAGGGTCTATTTGAGCTTAACAGATACTGCCTACAGACAGCAAAACTAAAGGAGCACACTGTAACACATGCCCACTGGGACTTCAGGAGCTGGAAACATTCACCCCTAGGTGCTGCCATGGAATCGGAGCCCACGTACCCCACATCCTGCCCGTCTGCAGGCTCTCCCTAGCAGGGCACCGAAGAAGCGAGCCACACCTCCATTGCACACCCTGCAAGGGGGATAAGGGAATTCCTCCCCTTTCACTATGTGTTGGAAGTGATGTAAGTTAGCCTGGAAGGAAGTGTGAAGTTTTGTAATTCATGTGTATTTTTGCTATTTTCACAAAGGTGACTTTGTATATTCAGGAATTAATGAGTAGTAGAATCTGACAGTAATGGAGAGTTCTAGCTGCATAAGTAGTAGAAGTTGTCATAAGGGAGATTTGTTGGAGCTGGGCTGTATTGAATACCTAGCTAAAAAAGATCTATTACATTTAAGACCCAGCTTAGACTAGGAAGGCTTTTATTAAAATATTGTGGATCCATTTCCAATAAATTACTGCCTTTTTGAATTACTAAAAGTTGTACATTTATATGGAAACCATTATCTTTATCAAACTGTCTAATTGCTAAGCTATAAAGAAATGAGCTTTACCAAGGGCTAGGTTCCCAATTCCCATATACCTGAGCCTTTGAAATATTTACTTGAGTATTTATCTTAAACTATAAAGCTAATAAGATATTTCATTAATTTTCAAATTAATGCAGAAGTTTGAGGGAAAAGATGTTCTGCTAAACATTTTAAATATATATTTAAATATGTTAAATATATTAAATACAAATCTTTTTAAGTATGTATTTACTAAAATACATTTATAATAGTCTCTCATTATCTAGGATATTGCATTCCTCAGTTCTAGTTACCCGTGGTCAGTAGTGATTGGAAAATATTAAATGGAAAATTCCAAAACTAAGTTTTAAATTGTGTCCCCTTTTAGTAGGACAATGCAATCTCATGCTGTCTCACAGTTCCTGCCAGGGATGCAAAACATCCCTTTGCCCAGCATATCAAGATTATATATGCTACCTGCCCACTAGTCACTCAGAGGACATCTTGGTCATTTGGAACAGTTTGGAACAATTTGGACAACTGGAAAAAATTTGTTCCAGTTTGGAACATTTGGAACAATTTGGAAACAAATGTAGTATATGTAAGGTTTGTTACTAACCATGGTTTCAGGAATCCACTGGGAATCTTTGAACGTAACCCCTACAAATAAGAAGGACCAACTGCAATAGTTTTTATTTTAATGTGACTTATGTGTAGGAGATGACTGTTACAAAACAATTCTTAGATCAGTGTGAGATAACTAGTAGTTAGGGCTACAAAATCAACATACTAAAATTGAACACAGTAAAAATGGTTTCATTGACTTTAGAAACTGACCTGAAATTAAGACAAAGAAAGTAACATTGAAGCCATGAAAAACCTATTTTCTGTCTAAAAAAGTAGTAACACAGGATTATATTGTGTTGGGTCAGTGGCAGCATGCTGATTTATGATCATCACAGAGTAAAGGGAAACATGGATGCATTTACACACACCGATACACAGTGATTCTGACTTAGAGCTACCAGATGTTGTTGGCACCTTTTACTATAAGATTTGGTTCATTTAGTCAAAACGATTAGTATGAAAGCACATGGTAGAATGAATCTACTATCCTGTAAGCAAAGCTGAGGCAATGATGGAGCAAAATAGCTTATCCACAGCAAGTCAGCGGGAAGTTTTATTCTGTCACCTCTCTTCATTAATCTGTACACATGACTGCTTGGAGAGAGAGCAAGTTGATTAGGTCTGCAGCAGCATCAGCATGCAGACACTCATCACTACTTCTCATTTTCATATGACCCAGATGGTGTAGCTGCTTGACTGCAATTTTCCTTTATATGTGTTTTTAATAGGTTCCTTTTTTAGATATTGACTTTGTGCACTCTTCTGAATATTTAAAGCCAACTGAATTTACTTCAGTCCTAGTAACAACTTGAAGTAACCACATATTGAAAAAAAATTCATATAGTAAAAAAGATTGCTAATTTTCCTGTACCTAAAAGGAACTCACCATGTCAAAAACTCTTAGTTAACTGTTTTCTGCAATATTTTAGGGAAATATAGGTGACATGCATATCCAGTATACACTTGATAAAATGGAGGCAGCATGTCACATTAAGAAAGCATTAACAAATCAAATTGAATTTTATATAAGTTCGTACTATTAATCTGATAAAACAAACCAGTTTTATAAATGAGGATATTTAAGTGAGGAGAATTTAAATTTTGTGAGTGTGGTTACACATGGTCTGCTTTAAACCCTAAAGTTATGTTTCCACTTTACCTTATTGCTTAAAACTAATGTTTGTGTATCCTAGGCATCAGCTGGAGTACCCTATGCCTTTAAACATAGCTGTAATCACCTTGAATCCCCTTTATGTGGAAAATGCATTGTCTTCTCTATAATGTAAGTCTGTGAATTCCCAAAGGTAACGCCACCCCCAGAGTGTGTACTTCTCAAGACAAATATTTTATATCAGATCCTTGTTCATATAAACAATTTAACTAAGAATATGTTATAAAATTCATTGGCATATCTGAGGTACAGTGATTTATTGATGATGATTTAGAATCATGGGTAGAAGAGAGATACATTATTGTCTAAACCGGTGCATGTGAAAAGTCTTCATATGATGCATGCACCATTATTTTTCCTATTCATGTCCAGGAAATATTTTCAGCTTAATTTACTTTATCTTACTGTAAGAAACAGGGAGCAATACTACTATCACAGTGCCATGACTGTTTAGAAATCATTTATAGTGAGCCAGCTTGGTAGTTTATGGCTATAATCCCAACAATTTTTGGGAAGCTGACGCAGGAAGGATCCCTTGCGTCCAGGAGTTCCAGGTTGCAGTGAACCATGATCATGCCACTGCACTTCAGCCTGGGCAACAGAGTGAGACCCTGTCTCTTAAAAGAAAATAAAAAATTAAAAAAAAAAAAAGTTGGAAAATTTTACCTCTGCAGTTCCTCTGTAACATTTATTTGTTTATTTATTTATTTATTTTAAATTTATTTTTATTTTATTTATTTATTTATTTATTTTTTGACAGAGTCTCACTCTATCACCGAGGCTGGAGTGCAGTGGCATGATCTCGGCTCACTGCAAGCTCACCTCCCAGGTTCACGCCATTCCCCTGCCTCAGCCTCGCGAGTACCCGGGACTACAGGCGCCTGACATTTATTTAATGGCAGTTACATCATTATTATGATGTTGCACCATTTATCGTGGTGCCTCTGAATGTTGAGTTTCAATGACTCTCTAAAAGATTATTACTGTGCTTCATTGAAGATGAATATAAATCCAAGAAAATGTGAATAATAATTGTTTTCTGGTCACGTTAAAATGTTATTCTACCTTTCATAGCACAAAAGTAGAGTCACACATCACCCAACCATAACTTCTCTTGAAATCTTTAGGTTATCATTGTGTGTTCTAGAATGTAATCTCTTTTAAGGTTGATGGCCTACCAATCTTCCACATAAAGTTAGCTGTCAAGCTAAAGGAAAAAGCGATAAGAGAAGCATGAAGAGCAGTTGACTTTTACCTGGCAAGCATAAGATTACCCTAGGATAATAAAGTATCACACATCAATTGGAGCTGAGAAAGCATTGATTGGAATGGTCCGTTGGCATTGCAGATCTCCCATAGGAAGTAGATCCAGTAACCCATGGACTACCTGAGACATGTCATGGACTGGAGGTGAACATCCTGAGTGCTGGTTGTGGGAATTTAGGGTAAAAGACGCCCAACCACTTTGGACTACTACTATTAACTGTAATAGACACTGCAGTCAGAATACTAACAGGCAAGGGTATAGGTGTAAAGTTCAAACCCAAGAGTTAGTATTTTTGGCCCACAGCACTGAATTTTTTCCTGGAAGATAGGGACAACAAGATAAATATACCTTGGAGAAATCACTCCCAGTTCCTTAAGAAAATCATTTCTGGGTGGTAAAATTAGTAGGACTCTGGGATACAACTTGTATATTACAGCAACAGAGGCAAAAACTTGTAATTGCAAGTTTTCTAAAGCAAACAATCTAAGAAAAAGGAGAAGGAGGGGCTTTAGTTAGGGAAAAATCTGTTTAAAGTTTAGTCAATCTAGGGGAAATGCTATGGCTGTCTTGGTGATAATCCACCGTGTTTTAGTACCCATTTTCCAGAGATGAACCCCCAGTCTGCTTGCAACTTTCTACTACCACAAGTAATACCATGATAAATGTGCACACTCTCCAGTAGCGCATGAGGAGTCCTTCAACTTCACATCTCTAACACTTTCCACTACCCAGCTTGCTATTTTAAAAGAGATAGCTTATTATTTTTAAAATGTGTACTTATCTGATTACTAACAATATTAGCATATCATGGTGTTTGTGTTAGCTTTTTGTTCTCTTTTCTGTAAATTACTTGTCACAACTGTTCATTTTATCTCCTATTGGGGTGATGTTTTGCCATTGTTATAAATTTATAACTCCATTCTTCTAGAGTAACAAGTTGACATTTTATTTTAATTTGTAGTAGGGCCTCACTCTGTTGCCCAAGCTGAAGTGCAGTGGCACAATCACAGCTCATTGCAGCCTTGAACTCCTAGGTTCAAACAATTTTCCCACCTGAGCCTCCCTGGTAGCTGAGATTACAGGCGCATGGCACCACACCTCGCTAAGTTTTTCTTTTTCTTTTTAGTAGAGACAGGGTTTCATCCTGTTGTCCAGGCTGGTCTTGAACTCCTGAGCTCAAGTGATCCTCTCAACTTAGCTTCCTAAAGTGCTAAGATTACAGGCGTGAACCACCACACACGGCCCAGACTGGCATCTTTGAAATAACAAATATCTTTCCCATCCTGTTTTGTTTTTCCTGATTTTGTCTGTAGTCTCTATGTTGCATAAAAATTATTAACTTTTCTACCATCAAACACAGATAATATATTTGCCTTGATGTGTTCTTATAAGGCTTTTATATGAAGTCCCTCCTCACATCTAGGTCACAAAAATATTATTCTACTTTTTTTCTATTAGTTTTATGATATCCCCTTTTACGACTGCTTCTTTAATCTATCTAGATGTAATTATTGTGAAAGGAAGATGTCTTGGGCCCCCAAAATCACCAAGAAAAACTCAAGCTGGAAGCTGCTTAAAACAACCCTGCCTCTCATTCTGTTTAAAGTTACCCCTCTGCTCACTGAGATAGAGGCATATCTGATTTCCTCCTTTGGAAAGGCTAATCAGAAACTCAAAAGAATTTGTGTCTCCCCTATCTGTGACCTGAAAGTTCTCTTCTGCTTCCAGTCTTCCTGCCTTTGCTTCAAGTTGTCCTGCCTTTCGAGACCAAACCAATGTTTTACATATATTGATTGATGTCTCATGTCTCCCTAAAGTATATAAAACCAAGCTGTACCCCAACCACCTTGAGCTGTCTTCAAGGACATTCTGAGGCTCTCACCTGTATGTCCTCAACCTTAGCAAAATAAACGCTCTAAATTAACTGAGACCTGCCTCAGATTTTCTGGGTTCACACTGTATATAGTAATACGTAGAAAGTAATCCAAATTTATTTTTCTATATATTATGTCACTCATTCTACACTCTTACTAAATCAATATTTTTTTCTTTGTTTTGTGTTTAACTATATGTTAGGTTTACAAATTTCCATTTGTGCAGATTTGTCTTTTAGTTCTCTGTACTTTATCACAGTTGAATTGTTTTTTCTTGCTCTGAATCTATATTTGAAATACAATAATTTGTTCTATATTTTAATATCCAGTAGAACATTTTTCCTTTTTTTCCATCTTTTAAGAGTGACTTGGCAATTTTTGGACCTAAAATTCTTCATATAAATTTTAAAGTAAATGTAAAGTGTCTCTCAAAAAAAAAAAAAAAAAAAAAAAAAAGAGTCTCTTTGCCTGTCTTTCACAACCTTGATACTCTTCAAAGAGTACTGATTATTTTATAAACTGTTTTTCTATTCAATTTATACAGTATTTTCTCATAATTGGACTTAGGTTTTTGGTAAGAATACCAAATAAAAAATATTATGTTTTCACTGAATCATGCTAAGAAGTTTATGATATAAGTTGTCTTATTATTGATTATGTTTATCTTAATCATTTGGTTCACTTGCTATCTTCTAGATTTCAACACTGTAAATTTACTATTTTTCTCATTGTAAGTGATCAGAATCTTCTGTGAAATACTTTGAGACTATACAATTTCTGACTTTCCTCTAGTTTCTAGCCACTAATTTTAGCATCCAGTGATGGATATTTTCAAATACATTTACTGCTATGAAATTTTCTAGTGATGATAATTTCCTTTTGTTGGGAAATATACTATATTTATGTAACGTGTTAACATTTGTGAAGTGAGGTAAAGAGTTTAAGGTCTTTGTACTATTGTTGTAACTTTTCTCTAAGTCTAAAATCTACTTCAAAATTAAAGTAAATATAAAATTTAAAAAAAGGGATTTTATTTGGAATTATATTTAATTCATAGGTTAATTTTATCGTTAATTTGAGGACAAATAATATCATAACTTAGCTGCCAACCAACCCCTTATGCATTTGCTTGTCCTATTCAGTAGTATGATCTGACCACCTTTTATGAGTAAAGTGTTTCATGAATAAGAAAATGATAAATGTTGCCCAATGTTTCTTCCTTGTAAATGAAGTGAGAATTTAGGTTTAAAAATCATATTTAATAATATAGAAATTATTGGCGACCTTTCTAAGAGAAGTTTTAGTAGAAAAATGGGATTAAAGGCCAACAAGAACACACCAAATAGAAAATAGGGGGAGAATTATTGAAGGCAGTACACACAGACAATTATTTCAAGAACACTTTGTGGAAACAGAAAGAGTTACAGATCAGTGGCTGGAAAGATGAATGGATGTAAGGTATTTGTTTATCACAGAAAATCTACAGCATCCTCTTAAACTGTTGATATCATCCAGTAGGTAGTGATCATCTGATAGAGAGGAATAATTTGATAAGGACTATAAAGAACAGAAATAGTGGAAGCAATTTTTTAAGGGTATAAGAAAATAAGAGAGGGCTCACATACTTTAGGTTAAATGCCAGTGAGTAATTATGATGGTTCATGGCAAAATTTAAGCTGGAACACAGGAAGTCAGAACATGAAAGCCTTTGGAGACAGTGAAAAAACGGTGAGATCAATTGTGTCATAAATCCCATTGAAGTTAAAGGAATGTGGCAATTGTAGTATGAAAGGGAGAGAGCTTTACACATCTCCTGAGTTTTATTCATAGTTTTATTTCCCCAATCATATGAACTAAGCCACTGCCCAGAAATGTAGAATCAACTTCAATTAGGTCAGGTTTTAAATAGCAACTTCTTTTCAAGATATAACATTCATATTTATTCGACAAAGTCAGCCTTGTCACTAGATTATAGATACGAAGAAGGGTAGACAAATAGATAGAATTTATAGATGACATGTAACACATATGAGAACACCTGTGTTTAAAATATTGAAGGAAAATACCTGCTTTTTCTTAACTGTCAACTTATCTCTATATAGTATCTTTCGTCTAGGTTTTCTATTATGAAAGCAAGTATGATTTATGTCATTACAGATTATTATCATTTGACCAAGGTTTTTTCTTCATTTCAGAATAGAACTAAAATTCATTTAATACACAAACACATACACACACACACAAACACACACATCTTGTGAGATATAGTTTCTCATGTAATGTAATTTCACTGGGAATTATTCCAAAACACCTGTTTTTATTCTGTACTGTCACAGTTATATTCTCATATCTCTGGCATTGTTTATTACTGCCTTGCATTTTAATTATTTACTTAGATGTCTTTTCATGATCCTCTTACTCTTTTGCATGGCATAGATTATACCTTAATGTTTGTTACCCCAGATTTAAACCAATACAGGTAGGTGCTGAATATATATATATATGTGTATGTATATATACACACACACTCAGTGGAGGAATATACATATATTCATCACCTACCAGTATTGTGTATACATGCACACACACACAGACTTGCTATACAAATACATATATGAATAACATAATGAGGAGAAAAAGTGAACCCAAGAAATATCCTGAAGAAATATTCTAAAAATATGAAGTGTATTATACTTTTAGAACAAAAGGGTGTGATGAACTGATGATGACCTTTTTGCTTACTAAAAGAATCAGCTTTATTCAAGATTCAGGTAGTACAGTTTTACAATAGTCTGCATGAACTCCGCTAAGTCTTTCATTATTTGGAAAAGTATCAAACTGGCAATTAGGGATCTGTTGGGCATATAACAACTTGGGGGAAAACAACAACAAAGGAATTTGCTTTACAAAGTATGTAATAATGATCGGTAATGTTTAAACAGTGTATCAAATCATGCTGTGATAATAGAGTCATTTTTGGTCTCTGGTAGTCCTTGTGCTGTTTTATTCCTAATGTGAGATAGTGTTATTTAAAGTTACCCTTGTTATTCTGAATTTCCAGGATCCTGTTTCATGTTAAAGATGTTTTTCCAAAAACAGGTCAGAAAATCTAAAATGTATACAAAGAAAAGCAATATGTGCCTGAGTAGAATATAGACTTAGCACTAGTGTAGACCTGAAAGAAAAACTCCATGGTATATTGAAGATCCTAACTCGCTGGCCATTCAGTTTCTATCTTAAGGAAAAATTAAGTGGAGAAACACCAAAATAATGTTTATTTTGAAAAAGCTAAATATCTACATGTTTCACTGATTATATAAATATATACAATCTAAAGAATAATAAATTATAATTATAGTTTACCACAAATTTACTATGACCAAGTAAATAACATTTCTCATCTTTCAGAGAAATATATGAGTATGAATTTTATTTTGAAATTAAAACAAATAATAAAACTATAACTTAGAATGATTTAAATCAATGGTACTTGGATACCGTTTCATTCTTTATGCATTGAACTTTAAGATGGTTTTTAAATACACACACACAATACTCCATGTGTTAAACTTTTCTTAATCTGGAAGTCCAAAGCTTGCTTCTTGCTTGTTTCTTTATTTTATTTATTTTTGTCAGGCTCAATCTCCCATCTTACATTCTAGTAAGAAAAGTTACAAATACTAACATGCTTCATGCTGTCATCTACTTAAAATGATTGTCTGCTACTATTATTTTTTAAACTCTAATAGTCTTGTATGCTGTAGCTGCAGGGTGAATTTCTCAGGTATTTATCCTGCTTTTACTTTGAACCACTCTCATAATAGTGTTTGCTTCAACATCATCGTTATTACTGAGTGGGATTTTAACTGTCCACTGACATATCTCCACATGCTCCTCCCAACCTTATTAAAGGTACAGACTGCATTTTATTATTTGTAACAGCATTTAGTGCTCTATTGGATTTCTGGCAGGTTTTGAATACATATTTAGTGGAGGAATACATTAGTGAACATTAGTGAATGGCATGCATGAATGGAGTGAACTCAAGAAACATGCAAAAGTACTAAAAATAACGTAACATGTCGTATTTGTGAAGTGTTACGGTGCGGTGAACTAAAGACCTGTCTTTGGCCTGATGTTTGTTTTTCTCGGTAAAAAAAAAATGAACTTTATGGTTTCTTTCAGATCTAAAATACGAGAATGTAAAGAGGCTATAAGTCAACTTTATAGAAAAGAAAGAGAAAATGGAAGCAAAATGATACTGATGAGATTTCTAAAACTTCTTCACAGTCATCTAGGAGCTTGGTTGAATCAAATTTCATGACAAGGAAAGAAATGTGGTGTGACTTTTTTTTCTTGTAGTATAAAGGTGCTTGTATGTCATTAGGCATAGAAATCAAAGGGCCTGGTGAATATCATAACCAACAAAATAATCTGTGTGAACAAATAATCATTTAAGAATATGAAATTTAAGAACAATATATATAGCGATACAGAAAGAGTTAAGAAACATAGAGAAGGAAAATGAATTGTTTTAATAGCCAAAAGCAGCTTCCACTTAAAGTAACTGCTAAAGAAAAAGCTGGTCAGTTTAGGAGCTCTCTTTTCCTGACCACTCCTGTGGAACCACCTGCCACATGGCTCACTAAGGAGTAGCTAGCTGTCCACATGGGAATGTGTTGCTTGATTAGGTAAAGATTTATTGTAATGTTAATTAAGTCAATTTTATTGTTCCTCAGTTCTCTTGCCAAATTCACTCTTGGCAAAATAATGCAGGAGGATATTAAATGCAGGCTAAAGTTTTTATTGATCTTTCCAAACATTACACTAAACAGCGGTAAGCATTTTTATTTTGTCTACTGTCAAAGCGAGGCATGATTCTGAGAAGCAATGTATTATTCAAATTATTTTAAATTTTCAATTGCTTGCAGCACAAATGTTCTCAACAGTGATAATAGTAGGGTGGGATAATGCCTGTGATAAAGGAATGATCAATAAAGCCTGTAACACATGTGCGGTCAGGGTCAAAGAAAGGCATCTGCATCAGATGGAAGATGTTGGTAGGGATGATAGATCAAATCATTTACTAAGCAACAGTGTCAACATTAGATGCAATTCTAAACAATAAAACTGACATAGAGACTTATAGAGAAAAGAATAACAGCATAAGATGAATCTCTTACTAGTTACTTTGCCTTAATCAGACACTTTTGACTTATTTAAACAATGCCAATAATTCATATGCTACCTCAAGATCATGGCATTTAAGGTTTCATCTTCCTGGAATGCCCTTTCCCAAGATAGAGGCATGAAATGATTGCTTCATTCAGATCTATTCTCAAATGCCATATGGTAGAAGAGGACCTTCTTAATTATTCTAAACTCTTTGCAAAAATGACCTGAAATTATATATTGCATGTGTTTACCTAAAATCATGGGCAATATCCACATTTTATATTGTTTTGGTCCTGCAATTAATAGTTTAGCAGTCTGTTCTTATTTGAAATTCTTTCTTTTGTCTTAGATATATAACTCAAGATATCCTTCTTTCTTTTAGTACCTTAATGTTTTTCATACTGGATTTAAGCATATCACTATTGTGTACATAAATCATTTGACCATAATTATGCTAAGCTAAGCTATATAATTTTTAATTTCTATGGGTCTTTAGCACATTGCTTTCTACACTACTTTTGACTTCTCTAATTTTCTTCTTGAGCTACCTATTATTTAAATTTAGTATATTTAACTTTGATATTAAAATGAGCTCAAATTATTAGATATCATGATTATAATTAGTGTGAATATATCCTATATACACTATATACAACATGTTGTGTATGCATATATAATATATATTTAATATATCTATTATAAATATATATAACTAATATAGTGAATATCTGTGTATATGTTCTATTTAATATCTCCTTATATAATGTATAATATTTAATGTATCTATTATAAATGTATATTTAATATAGTGAATATCTCTATGTGTGTATCTGTTGAATATCTCTTGAATAGCTCATTGGAATCTTTTGCCAACATGATTTATTTTCTTTCTTTAATTAGCAATTAAGTTTCACTAATACAGACCAAAATAGTAAGAGGTAATCACACTTCAAATGGATCATTCAAGTGATCCATTTTTTAATTTTCTGTTGAATCCCATCATGATTACTGGGATTCAACAGAAAAGTAACAGGAAATGCCTAAAGCAAGGTAGGAGAGAAAGACAAGGCAGCCTATTCAGAAGGACCTGGGAGGGACTTCCCAATGTGGGGAAGGGATAAGTCAGAGATCTTCAGCAGTCCACATTCTTACCATGGACTTCTGTAATCCTAGACAAAAGAGACCCTCTTAACACTCGTGGGCCCTGAAACTAACACAGGAAACTGCCAGGAGATTTTGCAACAGCTCCAGGGAAAGAGCTGTTGCTGGATCCCACACAGTACCCAGGATGTAAGTAGCTACAACAAGGGGCCATTTTAAAGCCCCACCTCCAATAGACTGCACCCTGCCCCTGCTTACCACAGCTGTCACCTACACACATCATTTGGAGGTCTGAGGACAAGTCTGCCCAGCCAAGCTATTCTCTCATCCCATGCCAGAGCATGCAGTCCAGGGGCCAGGTGATTGCCCTGTCCAGTCCACTACCTTCAGCATCTATACATTTCTCCTGGAGGCCTGAGTTTGGGCTACCGACACTGCACTGCCACCAGAGCTGGTGCCAACCTGATGCACACTTGCAGGCCTGGAGACTGGCCTGCCCAGCCCATGGCAGCCACCACCAACATCAGCACACACTGCTTAGGATTCAGAGGATCATCCTGGCCAAGCCATTGACAACATACACAACACGACAGCTGTCCAGGGGCCTGAAAACCTACTCACTCACTTGGCACAACACTGCCACTACTGACATTCGAGTAAGTCAATTACAGGCCCAAGAATAGGCCCTCCTGGATCTACTAATTTCAATATCAGCATATGCTTTCCTGAAGCCCAAGGATGGGCATGGTAAGCCCACCACTGCCACCACTGCAGCCAAAGGATTAGCCCACCTAGGATCCCATTTCCCAGGAAAACTTCACTATAGCCTTCTCTAACAACCATAAGCCACAAAAAAGAATCACAGATGTCAATGACACTGTTTATAGTTGAAAAAATACAGAGAAAACACTACTGCACATGAGCAAAATCAAAGCCAAAATGTCCTACTCAACCAAAACCATGAATTCGTCGTCAAGAAAAAGTCTCCCCTACCAAAGCAAATTCAACGAAATCAGAAGTGACTATTGCACCAGATGCACCGATATAAAAAGGACAGAGAAAACATGAAAAGACAAAGAAATATAACACCCCCAAAGAAACACAATAATTCTTTAGCAACAGATCCCCACCAAACAAAAGTTTCCAAAATCTCAGAAAAGTAATTCAAAATATTGACTTCAAATAAGCTCAATGAGATAAAACAGAATTCTGAAAACTAATGTAAATCATAAAAATGAATCCAGATAGGACTGAGAAATTTACCAAAGAGATGGATATCATAACAGCAAAAGAGAGAAATTCTAGAAAGGAAGAACTCATTGAATAAAATAAAAAAATGTATTTGAAAGATTCAATAGATTAGAACAAGCAAAAGAAAGAATGTTAGGACTTGAAGAAATTTTTTTAAAAGTAGCCCAATCAGACAAAAATAAAGAAAGAAAAATTTAAAGGAATGAACAAACCCTACAGGACACCATAAGGCAACCAAATATTCAAATTATCAAAGTCCCAAAAGGCAAAGAAAAAACAAAAGATTTAGAAAACCCACTTAGTAAAATAGCGTGTGGAAACTTCCCAGGAAGAAATTTGGACATCCAATTGCAGGAAGCTTTCAGAGATCTTTCAACAGATACAATGCAAAAATGGCTTCTATACTGCAGATTATAGTCAAACTTTCTAAAGACCAAGAGATAATTCTAAAAGCAGTAAGAAAAAAAGCATTTAGTCACCTCGAAAGCAATCCCGCCATTCCACTAACAGTGGATTTTTCAGCAGAAGAGATAATTTGTATAACTGCTTCAATCTAATTCTATTCTTTCCTGGCTGAGAATGAGATGAGATTGAAGCAGTGGTAAAAATTCTCCCAACAAATGAAAGCTCACGACCGGATGGATTCACACCAAATTCTACCGAATACATAAAGAAGAAGAAATACCAATCCTTCTCAAACTGTTCCAAAAATTTGAAGAGGAAGGAATTCTTCCTAATGTATTCTATGAGACTAGCATTACCTTCATATCAAAACCAGACAAAGATATAAGAAAACCACAACAGAAAAGACAGGCCAATATCCCTGATGAACATAGTTGCTAAAATCCTTAACAAAATACTAGAAAACCTAATTGAACAGTACATCAAAAATAATTATCAAGTTGGATTTATTCCATAGATGGAAGGATAATTTACCATATGCAGAGCAATGGAGGAAAATAAAGCCCATGATCATCTCAAGAGACTCAGAAAAAAAAAAAAAATCATAATATGCAATGTCCTTTCATGATAAAGACTCTCAACAAACTAGGCATAGAAGGAACATATTATACTTCAAAATAATAAAGACGTATGTGACAAACCCACAGCTAACATCATACTAAATGGGAAAAAATTTGAAAGCTTTTTATCTTATAACTGGAACAAAAAAAGGATGTATACTTTCACTACCAATATTTAGCTGGAAGTCCTAACCGGAGAAATCTTACAATAGAAAGAAATAAAAGGCATCACAATATGAAAGGTAGTCAAATTGTTCCCTGTTACACACTATGTGATTTTATATTTAGAAAAAACAAAAAATTCTACCAAAAAATTATTGTAAGCAAATTGAATAAAGACACAGGATTCAAAATCAAAATATAAAAAATAGTAACATTTCTATATACCAATAATGAAATAGTCAAAAAAGAAATCAAGAAAATGATTCCACTTAAAATAGCTACCAGTAAATATGTAAATACATTTTTTTCACATATATACATATGAAAATACCAAGGAATAAATTTAAAGAAGGGGGTAAAATATACAAGAAAAACTACAAAACAATAATAAAAGAAATTGAAGAGGCCACAGACAAATGGAAATACATTCTGAGCTCCTGGATCAGGAAAATAGATTTCATTAAAATAACCATACCACTCAAAACAATCTACAGATCCAATGCAATCCTTACCAAAATACTATCATTTTTCACAGAATTAGAAAACAAAACAATTCTAAAATTTTATAGAATCAAAAAATGATCTATATATCCAATGCATTACTGAGCAAAAAGAACAAAGCTGGAGGTATCACAGTGACTTAAAAACATAGTACAAGTCTATAGTAACCAACACAGCATGATATTTATATACAAACAGACAACACAGACCAATGAAATAGAATCAAAAACCCAGAAATGAATTCATATATTTACAGCTAGCTGCTCTTCCACACAGCTGTCAAGAACATACAATGGAGAAAGAACACTCTCTTCAATGAATTGAGCTGGGAAAACTTGAATGAAAGAAGAATGAAACTTGACTCCCATCCCTCATCATAGACAAAATCAACTCAGGATACATTAAAGACTTAAATATTAAACCTGACACTATGAAGCTACTAGAAGAAAAGATAAGGACAACACTTCAGAACATTAGTCTAGGCAAAGAAATTTATGGCTAAAACCTCCAAAACTCAAGCCACTAAAACAAAATGAGATAAACGGGACTATATTAAACTACAAAGTTTCTACACAGCCAAAGAAACAATCAACATGGTGAAGAGACAAACTCTAAAATGGGGAAGCAGGCCAGGCAGGGTGGCTGATGCATATAATCCCAGCACTTTGGGACACCATGCCAGGTGGATCACCTGAAGTGTTGTGGGAAGTCAGGGACCCCAAATGGAAGGATGGGCTGAAGTCGCAGCAGAAAACATAAATTGTGAGGATTCCATGGACATTTATTAGTTCCCCAAATTAATACTTTTGTAATTTCTTCTGCCTGTCTTTACTGCAATCTCTGAACATAAATTGTGAAGATTTCATGGACACTTATCACTTCCCCAGTCAATACCCTTGTGATTTCCTATGCTTGTCTTTACTTTAATCTCTTATTCCCATCATCTTCATAAACTGAGGAGGATGTATGTCACCTCAGGACCCCATGATGATTGTGTTAACTGCACAAATTATTCGTAGAGCATGTGTGCTTGAACAATATGAAATCTGGGCACCTTGAAAAAAGAACAGGATAACAGCAATGTTCAGGGAACAAGGGAGATAACCTTAAACAATGACTGATAGTGAGCCAGGCAGAACAGAGCCATATTTCTCTTCTTTCAAAAGCAAACAGGAGAAATATCGCTGAATTCTTTTTCTCAGCAAGGAACATCTCTGAGAGAGAATGTGCCCCTGAGGGTAGGCCTCTAAAATGGCCACTTTAGGGGTGGCTGTCTTTTATGGTCAAAGACAAAGGGATGAAATAAGCCCCGGTCTCCTGTAGTGCTCCCAGGCTTATTAGGATGAGGAAATTCCCACCTAATAAATTTTGGTCAGACCAGTTGTCTGCTCTCAAACCCTGTCTCCTGATAAGATGTTATCAATGACAATGCATGCTCGAAACTTCATTAGCAATTTTATTATCACCCTGTCCTGTGGTCCTGTGATCTCATCCTGCCTCCATTTGCTTTGTGATATTTTATTACTTTGTGAAGCATGTGATCTCTGTGGCCCACACCCTTTTCATACACTCCCTCCCCTTTGGAAAATCACTAATAAAAACGTACTGGTTTTACGGTTCAGAAAGCATCACAGAACCTTCTGACATGTGATGTCTCCCCCAGACACCCAGCTTTAAAATTTCTCCCTTTTGTACTCTTTCCCTTTATTTCTCAGACCAGCCAACACTTAGGGAAATAGAAAAGAATCCATGTTGAATATCGGGGATGGGGTTTCCCCTGATACCGAAGTTAAGAGTTTGAGACCTGCCTGGACAACATGGTGAAACCCTGTCTCTACTAAAGATTCGAAAATTAGCCAGGCATAGTGGTGGGTGCCTGTAATCTCAGCTACTTGGGAGTTTGAGGCAGGAGAATTGCTTGAACCCAGGAGTCAGAAGCTGCAGTGAGCTAAGATTGTGCCACTGCACTCCAGTCTGGGCAAAAGAGTGAGACTCCATCTCAAAAAATAAATAAATAAATAAATAAAATGGAGAAACATATTTGCAAACTACTTAATCATCTTATAGGGGACTAATATCCAAAATATACAAGGAAGTCAGGTAAGTCAACAGTAAACACAAAATAATCTTATTAAAAATGGACAAAGGACATGAATAGACACTTCTCCAGAAAAGACATACAGAAGGCCAACAAGTATATTTAAAAATGCTCAGCATTTCTCATCATCAGGGAAATGCAAATCATAATCACAATGAGAAATTTTCTTACCCCACTTAGAATGACTATTATTGAAAATAAAAAAATAGAGTTACAACTATGTGGAGAAAAGAAAACACTTATACAATGTTGGTGGAAATATAAATTAGTAAAATCACTATGAAGAACTGTGTGGAGGTTCCTCAAGAGCATAAGCAAGATTGTAAATTCATGTGAGGGCTCAAGCTTCTACTCAGAAGTAGGACACATAGTTTCTGTTTATATTGCAACAGCCTTTGCAAAAATTGTAACAGTGAGAAAACTATGACAATGAAGGAGAGCTGATCTTACCAACCCCCATCTTGTCTTTAGCCTCCAAACTGCTCTTAATCATTCCTGGGTCTGGGCCAAGCAAACTTTGGGAGATATTTAGTTTATAGTTTAAATGATAATAGCCCTTCCCCAAAACTCAACTGTTGGTGTAAAGCTAATAAGAGACCACCAGGTTGAGAGGATGAGAGGGGTCTGAATTTTGCTATGGTGTATACATAAATGATTACCAGTCATTATTCTGGAGGCCACAAAATATGCAACTTCCCTAAATACTCCTGCAGATAATATCACTATTGTAGAATCTGAGATTGGCCTTTTGAGATAATCCTTTCTGGTCTTTTGCATTTCTGAATACTGACTCCCCCTGGATCTACCAATCACTCCTGTGGACCTACCCAGAAGTGACTTATTGTGAAAGAGGACCATTTCCCACAGCAAATGATAGCACCCCCAACCAATCAGCAGCACCCATTGCTTAGCTCCCCCCTCTTCTTGCAAACTATTTTTGAAAAACTTTAGCTACTGAATTCTCAGGGAGGCTGCTTTTAGTAAAAATAAAACTCCAATCTCCTGTTTAGCTGGCTCTACATGTGTAAAACTCTTTCTCTATTGCAATTCCTCAATCTTAATAATTTGGCTCTATCTGAGACGGCAAGGAGAGCCCATTAGACGTTACAATATTTTATTGCCCAAAGCTAATCACATGGTGTCATCTGATATCAGTGGGGCACAGAAATATCTTCCTACATATGTGAAAGGAAAATAAAAACTTGGGACCGCAATTCACTATGATAAAGGAAAAAAATCAGCTTAAAGCTGAGACATGCAAGAAACTGCCTTTCTTTTTGTTCCCAGGCAGACAGCAATAGATAAAGGTTAAAGATCTCCACAGGCAGCTACTCTGTGTTTATCTTATCTTATGTAAAGTGCTGATTTATTGATGGCAAGACAAATACATAATTGACTATTCCCCTATTTGCTGTTGCAACATGTAGATTACCATTCCTTCCCTCTTTTCCCCAGCCCACTTTTCTTCTTTAAATATTGAGGTCCTCAAAATCATCTTTGGAAAAAGGTATAGGCTTTTCTCCAGACATGTTCTTAACCTTGGCAAAATAAATTTCTAAACTGATTAAGACTGGTTTTAGATACATTTTGGTTTACACAGGGATGAGTAGCCAATGTTTAGAAACAATAAAATCCATAACGAAAAATGTTATATCAAGTTTAAAAATTAAATACAAATAATTGTCCTTTATCTGATAAAAAAAAAATTAACTCTGGTGTTTCATTTATACACTAAACCAAAGGAACTTAAAAGTATACCATACTATCTCTTTACTTATATAAAAAAGAAAACATATGAAAGATTTAGCAACAATTTTAATTTTAAGAATCTCATGAATTATAACATTACACTCAATAACAAAGATACACATAAAAAAAACCCTTGAAAAAATGAATAAAATTATACATACCTAACATAACACATGTATGGCAGGCACCTGTTTAGGTATGTAATTGTCTGTTTAAATACTTACTATTAATTACAACGGCTGAATTCTGAAGAATGCTGTGCTCTAAATTGTTTGGAGTAAGAAAAAAATTATAATAAAAATAAAATCCATGATTAACAAAAGGGCATAATCCTGTATGTCTTTATTTGCACTTTGAGATACACTCCTTTCCACCCCACATCAATGGGTTTTCTTGCTGCCTTTTAGTTGGATTCAGCCAGTGTGAACCATTATTAAGAGATAAGAGACCAGAAGTAAATTTGCTTATTTTCTTCTGGAGCTCTTTTCTCTTTTGCCTCAGGAGAGTGCTCTCTTCCCCAGCAAAGTTAACAATTCCTATAAGGTATTCTATTCCAAACAGCTTTTTCTACCTTCTAGAAACCACTTTCCTCTTGCAAATTCTGGCATAAATAATGCCTACTAGCTATGACTAGTCTTGGGGTCCTCCATGACCTCATGTTAGTAATTTCCCTTCATCCTGCCAACATATTTGTATAATGATACTTTATTTAAACATTTATGCCTAGTGTTCCATTATTGGAACGCCAAGCTTGTGGGACTTATTTATATCATACTGCTCAAGGTCATCATCAAGATCTGATTTTTCACAAAAAGTTTTGCAACCTCTGGTATAAATGGGTTAAATTGTCCTCAATCACCAGTTTTGACCATGCCTTATGTTTCCTGCCTGAATTTGAACTGATACATTCTTTAACAATTGAATGATGTATTACTTTTTTGTTTAACAGTTATACATGGTTATATAAAGAAGAAAAATAAAGTCTGTTATTGAAAATCTATTGGCTGTCTTCTTTATTTCTTATATTTCATTTCCAGCAATGCTCCTAACAGATTCCAAAGGGAGTGTATGAAAATTTAACAATCAGTAATCAGAGTTTACAGTGGACTTTATATTAATATTGCTCATTCTGCGGATAAACATGCACTTCTTTCTCAGAGACAGACTATAAACATAAGTCACTAAAACCTCCTGCATCATTATTGCGGGGGGAAAAGGAGAATTAGTAAAAAGAAAAAGGTGTTTATAGAGCACATAATACATGTTAGGTACTGTGCTTGGCATTTTTAAAATGCTATTTTATTAAACCACACTTTTTAGAGGGAAATCGGCAAGTGCAACCTACTTCTGAAAGTAAGTGAAGATACAAAAAAGAAGGATTAATTTGTTTATTGATTTCACTTAGAGTAATAAAAAGACCTTCAAACCTTATGGGATATAGTTGTTAAAGCTGCACTGGAATTGGACCATCAGGCACCATTATTACTCTTTTTCCTATTGACATGCACCATCAAGAAGAGTTATTTAGGACACCCTCAAGGTCACTAAGAAAGAGAATGATTTCGTTAAAGCTATCAAACTTATCTTAACTATTGTGTTTCTCATTACATTCTAACCACAGAAATAAAACTGAAATTTGAATTAAATAAACGTGTTTAGCAGCAGCCATTTCTCAGGAAATGCAATGAATGCACAATAACTTCCCAAATACACAGTAATTTGTGAAAGGCAAGTACTATTATGAAAATAAATACAACAAATATCAGATATATAGCATAAACCATACAATATTTCTCATTTTGTTCATAATATTTAAGAAAATAAAATTAAATTCCACTCCTTCTTATCCAATTATATATTTTAACTTAACTAAAGAATGCATTGGGCTATCAAAATATATTTGTCAATTAAACTTTGATTGATTCTGGTTGAAACTATAAATATGAGAGAAGCAGAAAAGTGTTTATTATCTAAGGAATTTATCCTTTTCATGAACATATTTTTATTTTGAAAATTCAGCTTTATTTTTTACTTCAATTATCTTTTTAAAAATACAAAAATAAGATAATTTAAAAATATAACATAAAATTCCATAAACCTAGCTTACATTAGGAAACCCCAGGAGGGTGCCTGGTCAATTGGCTATATGTTCTTCCTAGCGAGAACAATATTAAGACAAGAAATAATTCCTGGATGATCTATCTGCAGATTTTTTTTTTTTTCCACGAAGTGGAGGTTGTACATCACAAAGATAAAATGAAACACGAGATGAGAGTAAAACTATTAGGCTGCAGAACTACAGGGACCAGGTGACATCTGTGACTTATGCTTAAGCCCTTCAAAATAGACTCACCCGTATGCATATGAAGGTAACTGATGTTCATGTACAGTGTAATAAACAAATGAAAATAAAGTAAACAAGAATATGGCAAGATTGACCTCAGAATGTAGTTTTAAATATCATGCCATCCTTGGATATGCAAACAAAAGAAAGAAAGCAATAAAATATTGCTTGGAAGTACAAAAACAAAATAGGATTTTAATAATGGGGAAGTTATGTTATTTTTTAAATGTGGGTAAATGACTTATGGCTCTAACAAGCAAAAGCAAAATTGATTTTACCATTTTACCATCATAAAAAATGGATTTTGCCATTTTTCTTCCTAACTTGAGGTAAGTAGTGTCCCAGATAGGAGCTGATCTTTCAGCCGTGCTGTATTTTAGAATGATTATAACATAAAATAAATCCACAAGTGACCCAAGATGTTCATGAAGCAGGGGTAGGAAACAGGTCCTTGTTTTTCAACCATTGAGATTCCTGGCAAATAATAATAATAAAATAATGAAATAACTTTCTGTCATAAAATATACCTAACACATATAGCAAGAATAAAGGGTCAGTGGAGTCATTGGGAAGAACATTCGTATTTTAGATTGGTAAAATGACTATTCATATTACGTAATCTGAAAATATTTGGTAAAACTCTTTCTTATGATAACTTGGAAGACAAATAATCTCCCCAAAGAGAAACCAGGAATTATATAATAGTTTTAAAGTTAGAACTATTTATTGTTTCCAATTGTTATACATAAAGTTTCGGGGCCGGGCGCGGTGGCTCAAGCCTGTAATCCCAGCACTTTGGGAGGCCGAGACGGGCGGATCACGAGGTCAGGAGATCGAGACCATCCTGGTGAACACAGTGAAACCCCGTCTCTAGTAAAACTACAAAAAACAAGCCGGGCGAGGTGGCGGGCGCCTGTAGTCCCAGCTACTCGGGAGGCTGAGGCAGGAGAATGGCGTGAACCCGGGAGGCGGAGCTTGCAGTGAGCTGAGATCCCGCCACTGCACTCCAGCCTGGGCGACAGAGCAAGACTCCGTCTCAAAAAAAAAAAAAAAAAAAAAAAAAAAAGTTTCGGTGCCACAGAAGAAACAGCACTCGAATATAAAATTTTCTTTTTAATTCTCAGCAAGGCAAGGCACTTCTATAGAAGGGTGCACCCTTGCAGATGGAGCAATGGTGAGCACACACTTGGACAAAGGAGGGGAAGGGGTTCTTATCCCTGAGGCACGTGGCCCCTGCTGCTGTGTCTTTCCCCTATTGGCTAGGGTTAGACTTCACAGGCTAAACTAATTCCGATTGGCTAATTTAAAGAGCGCGAGGGCGTGAGTACTTTGGCATGAGGGGGAGTGGTTATGTGTGGTTATGCAGAGTGGAGAATGTGTCAGAGCAGAGCAGGTAGCAGGTCATCTGAATGAGTCAGGTTGGAGTAGGTAATCAAAATGAGTCAGGGTGGAGTAAGTAATCAAACAAGGTTGCTTTACAAGGAAGTTAAGTTTAAAAGTAGAAAGCAAAGAACTGAACATACTGACATACTGACTCTTTGAAGAGAAATTTAGACATTATATCTAAAACAATCAATATAAAATGAGAATATCTTGAGAAGATAAGGGTCTATTACAACTCAGCCTCTTGACCAGGCACCCTTCGAATATTTGACTATTGATAAAAACCTCTGAGTAGATTAATTTGTCCAACAGTGAGTTTCCTAAAGTTGGACAAAATTACTTAAGTAAAAGAGGGCAAGGGCGTGGCTCTCCCTTTTTTAGGCAATGGTTTCGAGTTGACCACAATGAGGTCTAGAGAAACAAATTTTTAGAAAAATATGTAGGTGTGGGTATCAGTACAGGTAACAGACTATAAATTTATAAATGTATAAATTTATTTAAAAAAAAGCCAACCAAATTTTTGAGAATTTTATAATGATTAATATAGAAACCTAAATTATTGATTAAACATATTATTTGGAGACAGAAAAGAGTCTAATCAAGAATCCTCAACCCTAATGGGAAGCGAGTCTTAAAACATCTGCCCAGCTGGATTTCAGAATTGTTATGTATTGGTACAGTACATAATGTATGTCTCCCATTGTTTCCTCTCCAGATGTAATGTTTATTACTGTTATCCCTTTACTGTTCTTCATTTAGGTTTAGTTGACATGGAGAAGTCATTTGTCATTTTAGTTTTCAGGCCCCAGAGCAAAAGGAGTCATGACAGATGTAATTTAGAGATAATGAGATCCTGGATGGAAGTTTACTGTCAATATTGTATGAAATACTTACATTACCTTTCTTCAAGAGTGGTTGAGTTTTGTTTTGTTTTAAAACATTTAAAGGGAACAAGTGCAGTTTTGTTATATGAATATGTTAGGTAGTGATATGGTTTGACTCTGTGTTCTCACCTAAGTCTCACCTTGAATTGCAATAATCGCCATGTGTCAAGGGCAGAAACAGGTGAAGATAATTGAATAATGGGGGTAGTTTTTCCCATGCTGTTCTCCTGACAGCGAGTGAGTTCTCATGTTATCCAATGGTTTTAAAAGGAGATTCTTCCTTCTCTTGGCACTGATTCTCCCTCCTGTAACCCTGTGAAAAGTTGCCTTCCACCATGATTATGTCTCTCGAGGCCTCCCCAGTCATGCAGAACTATGAGTCAATTAAACCCCTTTGTTTAAATAAATTACCCAGTCTCAGGTATTTCTTCATAGCAGGATAGGAACGAACTAAAGCAAGTATTAATGAAGTCTGGGCTTTGAGTGTAGCCATCACCTGAGTATCATACATTTGTACCCATTAAGTAATTTCTCCTCCCCTACCCTCCTGCCACCCTCCCAATGATCCAAATCTCCAATGACTGTTATTACATATTTTATGTCCATGTGTATGCATTATTTAGTTCCCACTAAATAAAACGTGCTGTATTTGGCTTTGTGTTTCTGAGTTGTTTCACTTAAGATAATGACCTCCAGTTCCATCCTTGGGCTTGTTTTACATGTGAAATGGAAAGAAATGGTATCTGTGGCTAAGGAGAAAACTGTAGTTGCTTTTATTCTTATTCAAAATATTTGTTCAGCATGAGATGTTCATCAGAATTGACATATACTGCCTCTTACTGGGGAGCTCATAGTATCTGTCCATTTTAAGTAACACTTAGCCATATAATTTGTTTAAACCAATGAAGTGTGAGTTAAAGAAATGTGTGTCAAAAGAATAAATTTTAAGAATCATTATGTGATTCCACCCTGATTTGTATTTTTTTATGTTATAATATCAGCAATATACTAGTTAGGCTTTGCCATTTAGCTTAAATCCCTGCCTTATGAAAACATAGATAAATGTTAAAATTCAACTCGTAATAAATATGTAGCATGAATCAAATTCTTTGTTGTAAACCACTAACACATTGAGTTTCAGTTTTATCATAGTTATTTTGCCTATGCTGATTAATACAATGTGAATAATCACTGATCATTTATTTAAAATATAAATAAATTTTAAAGCTAGAAATCAAATTCATTGCAAATATCAATGTTGGTTTTTCTTGCCTTTCATAGTAAAATAACAGCGAAATTTATTCTTTGGTATAATTACAAATAAATATTTCCTTAACTGTGAATAATAAAATTAATAAATATGAACAGAGGATATTGTTAAACTTTTCCCAAATAAATTTTTACAAGATAATATAAAAATAGATATGTTTAAATATTTTGATAAGTTGCCATTTTTAAGTCGTGCTGAATTTGGAAGAAAAAAGATAAATTTTAAGTTATAATTATAAAGTTATAAACAATTCAGTGGCTTTCTAGTCTACAAATGTCAAAGGAACTTTAATATTTATATGTGATTTTATGGCAATAACAGCTAGGTTCTGTGAGTAAATCAAGTTCATTTCTGTCATTGCCTCTGGTAATGATAAAATCAATTTCAAACCTTTAAGACTTGAACCCTAAATTTACAGCCATCATTTTTAGATTATTAGATAAATCACAAAGTTTTGTAGCTCTTACCAGGCACTGTTTATTATCTTCAATGGAGGAAACAGAGACTGATCCATTACGTTTCTTTACACATAAAGAGTGTTCAGTTGACATCCAGTCTGAACATCGGTGGAGACGATGTACTACCACTTTTACTGCAATCATAAAACACTTCTACGCTCAGAGTGATGTGTTTTAACTTTGGTTTGAACTTCCTAAAATTTTGGAAAATTTGAGTTTTCCATGAACATATTTGAAATACAGCTTGATATTAGTTAATTCTGTGTGCTCTTAACTTGTATCCAGTGACAACATTACATACATGTTTGTGTGTATCTGTTTGTATTTTACTACCATTCTGTCGCTTTTATTAACATACTAAAAAAGTTGTCGTTAGCATTGTCATTAAAATATCTTTTTTTCTCCAGGTAAGAAAGTAAATTTCATTATTATATGATATCACCTTTTCTGAATAGTTTTACAAAAGTCAAAAAAATACAAATGATATCTTTAATTTATTTCAATGAAAACATAAAATTCTATGTATGCTTTCATATTCAGCACACAAATTGATAATGAAAATTCTACATTACTCTGTAGGGAGGGTTTTGGGAAATATTTTTAACATGTTTGAAATTGACACCTCCTCTGGGCATTCTTCCAAAGTTTTCCTCTCTTATATTAATGATTGTTGGAGCTGGCTAATAGTTAATCTGCTCTCTTTCTGCTACACAATGATTATACCTTTAAAAAATCTGGTTAAATCATAGAGCCTCTACCTCTGACTATAGCAATGGATGAAGAGACAGGTTGTGACCTGAACAAAAACAATCAGAATTCTTCCCTGGGATCCTTGATATTGAAGTAGTTAGTAAAGCATAGAGGCTTTACTCTGTTGTGATTATAGAAACCTGGAGCCAGGTTTCTCATAAATTTGTGGAAGTTCATCTAGTAGAACAGAACAAATTCAACTTTCAGAAAGAAGAGATAGCTGGAGAAAAGAGAGTAAAACCTAATTTAAGTAGTTAGAGTTTGTGTGAAATGAGAACTATTTTGATTTTGAATTATTGTTAGATAATACTGAGACTGAAATAGTGTATTTTGCAAATACTGAAGAAATTGAAGTATGAAAATGGGAGGAGATAATTTTTAATTCAATCAAAATGAATTACTCCTATAATATCAGAAATAGAATTATACTGAACAAGATAAAATATTGTATTGTTTAAATCTTATAATTGTTTGATATATTACTGGCCAAATTTTCAGCTGATCAATTACTCCTAATAATGTTACCATTTTTGTTTTATATATTTGTGAGTATGCTAAAAAGTTTACATGTTTATGATTTATTGATCTTTTTGATGAACTTTCTTCTTGTCATTTTGGGTTGATTCAATTTGTATATTGCCCCCATTTTTTTTTCTGTAAGGTTTATTTATTTATTTATTTATAGAAACAGAGTCTTACTCTGTCACCCAGGCTGGAGTGCAATGGCACAACCTGGCTCAGTGTAGCCTCAACCATCTGGGCTCAAGCTATCCTCTCACCTCAGCCTCCAAAGTAGCTAGGAATATAGATGCACACCACTATAACTAGCTAAATTTTTGATATGCATGTTGCAGAGATAGGGTCTCACTCTGTTTCCCAAGCTGGTCTTGAAACCCTGGTCGCAAGGGATCCTCCTGCCTCAAATGAAACCCTGGCCACAAGGAATCCTCCTGCCTCAAATTCCCCAAAGTACTGGTATTACAGGCATGAGTCACTGCACTTGGCCTAGTTTGACCAATACAAAAATGTCTACATCAAGTTATTTGGCTGGTATTTGCCTAATATTTTTTAAATTTTGCCTTTATATTATATCTGATAATAGATTCAAGATTTCTGTATTTGAAATATTTGAGTAGTTTTTTTATTTCAATTGTTGCAAATTTTTCTGTTAAAAATACATTTAAAGATTATTTTCTTCTTTTTTATTTTTTGCCTTGTTTTTTTCTTGTCTTACATTGAATTATTATAATTTCTTTATTTCTTATTTTTATACTGATTTTTAAATTATTATCTTTCTTTCAGCAGTTACTTGGAGATATGCCATGAAATCATTCAATAATGAAACCCTACAATGTATTTAAGCACAAAAAAGAAAAAGAATCTATGCATTGTTTTATCTTTTTATACTTATTTAAAGAAATAGACTAATTTTGCCTAAATGTAGGCAAAATGGAGGTAAAAAGAAACCTTAGGAAACTATTACAACAATTCAAGTAATCAATGATGGCTGCTTGAACTAAGAGACAGTTGGCAATATCAGATTTTTTGAATCAATTTTAGAAGTTAAAGTTGATTTTACTCATAGATTGACTGATTATGGAGTTCAAGGGAAAGACAGACATCAAAGAGGACTCATGTTTTTTGGTCTTGTGTGGGATGAGTTGATATGGGTGTAAAATTTTAAAAGTTATGTTTTGAACCTGTTCAGTCTGAGAAACCCACTTCATATCCAAATGGAAAAGTCAAGAAGTCACTTGTATATATGAGACCATTATTCAGGAAAGAGACCTAGAATAGAGCTGTAATTTTCAGCGCTAAATATGTACAAACGACATGTAAAGCCAATGGATTAAGTTAGACCACAGAGTACATACAGAGAGAATCTGAATAAGTCAAGGAACTAAGAAGGAACTCAGAAGAAGAAGCTGTATATAACAGGAGGAAAACCAAGAAAGTGTGCCATCAGGAAAGCTAAGTTAAAAAAACCAAGAAGGGGGCATAATCGACTATGGCAAACCATTTCCTGTAGTCAAGTGAGAGAAGGGAACTTGATTTTTGAATTTGCCTATAAAGATACTTTTGATCAATTGGTATAGGCCCCTGAGAGAATGGGAGGTGATGAAGTGGTGAGAGGGGTACAGGTGACTACTTTCTTAAAAAAAAAAAAAATTTCCACAAAGGAACCACAATATAACAAGTGATAGTGGGAAGAGGAAAATAAATTTAAGAGATCATTAAGTCTAATAACCCAATGCTTCACCTGTATGTTATTTCCTTAGCTTTGTTAAAAATGACATTTGTACTTGTGATTCTGTTCATTTTTAGAGCTTCTAAGTTATTTGTGTTCTCTGAGAAAAGAAAGGGAATGCAATAACTTTATTCACTGAATTTAAAACTAAAAGTTGCATACGAGAGAAACAGATAGGAACACCAACACCTGGATATAGCAACTTGATAAAAAGCTTTTATAGCACAATTTGATCATTCAATTTATGTGATAATTATTCCAAATGTATGTTAATATGAATTATATGTGAATCAAATTAACATTTCATTTACATGATATTAAATATATATTTGGCTGAATTAGATTATCACTGAGATTTTTGTATCACTGGGATAGAGAAATAAATCAGATTTTAAAATATATACATTTTTATTTGTATCATAATGTTATCATTACAAAATGTAAAAGTATCATCACCAAAATTTAGTAGTAAAGAATTTCTACTTTTATATTATGTTGTAAGAAAAAAGTTTATTAGTACTCTAAATAGCTGATTCCTTTGTGTTTGTTCAACTATATCATTTTCATCAAGAAAAAAGTTCCATATTTTCCTTTTCCTTTAAGAAAATTTAAAACTATGATCGGTGCTTGTCAAATCTTTTAAAATATTTTAACTTCAACAGTTGGTATTGTGTAGTTGTCATTTTGAAAACAGCTTTACCAAAGTGTAATGTATATATAACTCACCTGTTTATTTACTTTATTTATTTATTTATTTTTTCTGAGACAGAGTCTCGCTCTGTCGCCCAGGCTGGAGTGCAGTGGTACGATCTCGGTTCACTGCAGGCTCCATCTCCCGGGTGCACGCCATTCTCCTGTCTCGGCCTCCAGAGTAACTGGGACTACAGATGCCCACCAGCACGCCTGGTTAATTTTTTTGTGTTTTTAGTAGAGACAGGGTTTTACCATATTAGCCAGGATGGTCTCCATCTCCTGACCTCGTGATCTGCCCGCCTCTGCCTCCCAAAGTGCTGGGATTACAGGTGTGAGCCACCACGCCCAGTCAAAACTTACCTATTCTAAGTGTAACATGAAAGCTTTTTAAAAAATATTTTGCTTGCTGTCTATTAAAAACTGTAAGGGTTCATTTTTCTATATTTTTAGAATTTATAGTTTCAAATTGGATGAAAAAATATAGTTTGACAATCTCATGTTTTTCTAATAATTTTCTTCTTTATACTCTTTGTATTCTGAAGTAAATATATTATGTCTAAAATGAAGATGATTTATTGTACTTTTATTTTCTCCTCATTAAAGTAAATTATGAAGTAATGAAATTGACATTTTGCCTTTGATTCTTTCTCAAAATAATAGTCTAATTCTGTATCTATTGTTTCTTGAAATATTCATAAATTATGCTAAGACACTAGAAAATAAATACGGACCTTTAAAGTCATTAAGAATCACAATGCTGTAAACAATTATGCCACAATTAAAATTATAATCCAACCTAATATATATTCTTCTACATTTAATATTTGAAACATTTTTATAAACATTTACAGAAACAATGGAATAAAAGTATTAAATAATTTTCATTTACAAAATTCAAGGGTGAGTCAACACTAAATAATATATATAAGTCTATAAAAAGGTAGAGACTGAACTGCACATTCCATATCACCAATTCTATTTTCTGCACCATTACTTCTGCTTTTTGTTCCTTCTTTGAGAGCTTATATTTTTCTAAGGTACTTGTCTATTTCCATTATTTCCCTTTCTCCTAATTCTCCAAACAGCTCTCCTTTCAAGTGTTTATTTTATTATTTTACCTCTGGTTATTTTTCAAATTCATGTTGTCTTAAATTTACTGAGACATAAAATATAATTTTAACACATTTTTTAGCTAATTTTCCTGACTGCATTTTGGTTACCACCTTATACAATTATTTGAAGATACATACAAATTTTGTTTTCTTATTTAGTCAATTGTGAATGGTATTTCAGGCTTCTAGTTAGCCTGTAAATTGATCAAGATTCTTCTTTATGTCTTTCATTTAGTTCCAGATAGCTATTCAAAGCTTTCTTTCCAATTTTTAACTTGAGCATTCATTTCATATAATGAGTATTACCAGCTAGCTGT
The DNA here is from genome assembly GCF_008728515.1 of Papio anubis. Lineage (NCBI taxonomy): Eukaryota > Metazoa > Chordata > Mammalia > Primates > Cercopithecidae > Papio > Papio anubis. Next base: position 109,621,490 of record NC_044983.1, read on the forward strand.
TCCTGAAATAAATGGGGGCAAATCTGGAATTATAAATAATCTCACTTGTGGAATTTAATTTCAGTATAACCGTTCATTGTAACTATTGAAACACATCATGTCCAGTCTCTTTATCAGGTGTGGCTCTCTTTCACAATAGCGGGAAATTTCCCACATTGTGGAGAAATCTCATTTCACTGCTAACTTTCAATTGGACACAGCACCTGGGACTGTCATCGTAGTTCATTGTTAACATTTAATCATCAGCAATAGAATTTGATTGTTCTCTACCAGTCTTCCAGCTTCTCCTGCCTCAGCCAATGTGACTAGTAAATGCAGGTAGACTTTAGACTAAAAGTTATGACATTGATGTTTAATTTCTTAATTTGAAGCTTCCGAAAGGTGTTTGGCAGTTTACTGCTTTATTACAGTTGTGTTACAGTGTGCTGAGATGTTGATTATCTCATCCCTTGCAGTAAAAGCCCCTGCCTGAGTTGTCTCTATTCAAAAGCAGTCTCAGTTTTTTTTGTTTTTTGTTTTTAGTTTTATAAAAGTTATCAGATTTCATACATGTCGAGATTTTGGAAATGTTGAAAAAACTGTTATATATTATTGTCACATTTTTATACGAGCTATACAATACACATGTCTCCATGGATACAAACTGATTTAAAGTTAGAATCAATGTCATACATAGCAAGTTGTCTGCATTAATCATTAGCCATACGGAGCGTTAAATATTTCCCCATTTCCCAAGGACTAAAGAAAATACAGATATACCCAAATTTAGTCTTTACATTTGTAAAATTATTCACCAACAGTAGACAAGAATTCTCAATGAGGTAACTCAGTGAGAATATTCATCATCAATAATCTGATTGTCTTCACTGATGGATAGGAGGATGCTGATTGGTTGAGGCATAAGGGTCACTAACTCAGTGTCCTCGACTAAAAGAGCAGGTAACTAGTTGCACTGAGATGTCGTTACAAAAATATTAAATGTTTACTATCATTGCTATGCTGAAATAAATACATAAATAATAAATAAGAGTACTACTCATATATGCAAAATATATTTAATATATATCTTTAGCTTTGGGGTGACAGACTTTTAAAAAAAATGTTGTTTATTATCAATAAAGTCAAACAAAATGTAATATCTGTAGTAGTCCATTCTCATGCTACTGTAATAGACTGCCAAAGACTGGATAATCTATAAAGGAAAGAGGTTTAACTGACTCACTGTTGCACATGACTGAGGAGGCCTAAGGAAACTTACAATCATGGTGGAAGGGGAAGCAAATACGTCCTTCTTCACGTGGCGGCAGCAAGGAAAAGAGCCGGGCCAAGGGGGAAACACCCCTTTTAAAACCATGAGATCTTGTGAGAACTCACTCAATATCATGAGAACAGCATGAGGGTAACCAGCCCCATGATTCAATTACCTCCCACCCACTCCCTCCCACAACATGTGAAGATTATGGGAACTACAATTCAAGATGAAATTTGGGTGGGGACACAGCCAAACCATATCAATGTCTCAAAAGACATTTTAGACCACACATTCTCTAGAGTCTAAGTATTTCAAAAGTTAAAAATTAAATGTAATGTGCTTCAAGCATTTTCTTCTTGTTTGGAACTAACTACACCCCACAGTTAATGGGCACAACTTCAGAATTATAATATTCATTACATTATAATTCTTCAACTTTATCCTTAGTCATTATTGTATTATAAAATTTTTAACAAGTTATATAAGCTAATTTCAAGTGAACCGGGGGAAGCTTAATGATCTAAAATTAAATGATTAAAGTTTAAAACAAAGCAGAATCACTCTAATAGGAATTGAGTAATTTAGTATTATTAAGCATTTTTTTATGGGCTAAACTTAGTCATTTTAAAATCTATGATTTTTTTTTTGCTATTGTATTCAGAATACGTTGTATGACACACAGGCTCAAAAAGAAGTGCGTTATTTGTGAAGATTTTTTATAATAATTAATTTTAAGTAATGTTATTACATTTACACTTGTTTAAAACACATTGGGATTCACAGTAAGCAATGACTCCAACTACATTTTACAAAATATATGAGGCCAAGCACCCTGGCTCACACCTGTAATTCCAGCACTTTGGGAGACCTAGGTGGGCAGGTCACTTGAGGCCAGGAGTTTGAGACCAGCCTGGCCAACATAATGAAACCCTGTCTCTACTAAAAATGAAACTATTAGCTAGGTGTGCTGGCATACCCCTGTAATTACAGCTACTCTGGAGGGTGAGGCACGAGAATTCCTTGAACCCAGGAAGCAGAGGTTGCACTGAGCCGAGATCCTGCCACTGCACTCCAGCCTGGGCAACAGAGCAAGTCTCTGTCTCAAAAAAAAAAAAAAATATATATATATATATATATATAAATTTATATGTATGAAAACTTCCTGTATGAATAGAAAATTATCAACTCCTGTGCAAAGACAGAATAAAACAGCATTGTTGGGGAATTATGTATGAAAATGGTAAGAACACAGTGTTTAAGTCCGACTTATATATGCATCTGGAAAGTAGCCAATAATACATGGTCAATCAGAAAATGCTAACATAAAATATAAGTCATTATAATATACTTCTAAAATTCTTCATTCTATTTTGAAAGTTGACTATATCTACTTTTTAAAAATCCAGACTGAAAACTCATCATGTAGTGAATACAAAGCAAATGTCTAAAGTCTATTTTTTGGATTGTCAAGTTGATAAGTTTCTACAAACTTTTCTTCCCAGAAGTCTGTTATACACATTCTATGAATTTACATTTGCTTCAGAAATTCAGTTCTCAGTCTCACAGTCTCAGTCTTACTTTTTACCTGGGTAAGTAAGCAGTTTTCTAAATATTTGGAAAATAAAACTTTATAATGTAATAATATTACTGAACTTTTATCATCCTGAGGACAGTATATTTAATGTGATGCATTTCCTTATAAGAGAAATGAAATAGCATATTAAAAGGTAACATCAAACTGAGAATTTGCATTAATATCTTAAAAGCAGTATACAAATGTGATTTGCTATTCTTTATTGTAATCAAATATTTATTAACTGTGAAAAGGTAATAATGTCAGTAAAACTATCTAGAATAATGCATTGCTCATGCTAGATATGTAATAAGGTTTAGTTGATTCTGCAATAAAACTTTTCCTCAAAATTAATATCAGAAAGTATATAGCCCTTTTTTTTTTTTTTTTTTTTTTTTGATATAAAGTCTTGCTCTTGTCCTCCAGGCTGGAGTGCAATGGCATGATCTCAGTTCACTGCAACCTCTGCCTCCCGGGTTCAAGCGATTCTCCTGCCTCAGCCTCCTGAGTAGGTGGGATTACAGGTGCCTGCCACCACACCTGGCTAATTTTTGTATTTTTTAGTAGAGATGGGGTTTCACCATGTTGCCCAGGCTGGTCTCAAACTCCTGACCTCAGGTGATATGCCTGCCTCGGCCTCCCAAAGTGCTGGGATTACAAACGAGTGTCACCGCGCCTGACCTAGTACTTGATCTTTTATGTGGGAAAAAACAAATTAATTGATAAAGCAAATGATAAATTAAAGATAATTACTGATATAAGCTAGTTTGTGTTATATGATTCAGACTGAAGTAAGTTCTGCTTTCTTGGAATTACTATAACACTTTTTTGTACCTTGTCTGTATTATTTGTCTCTGAGTTATATCTGACAGATAAATAGATAGGTTGACACATACATACATATAAATATATACAGATGAATATTTGATTTTAGAACGTCTTTGTAGATAGTTGGCACCAATTTAATACACCATACACTCTGTATGATGTTTGTTGTATAATTGCTCAATAATAATGACAATGATAGAGGAAAGACAACAAGAGGGAAAATAATAAGAGCTCTATAGGAACTTGAGCTGGGACATGGGGACTGGGTATTGCTGGGAAGAAAAAATAAAACAGGATAAGTAAAAAAGCATTCACGAATAAAACAGCCTAATAGAAGAATGGAAGCCGGTGTACCTGTAGCATGCTTAGGAAACAGAAATTACAGAGAATTTGATGAAACTAAGAGTAGTGAATGGTAAACAGGGAGTTCTTCTGTTTAAGACACTCCAACACAAAATGATGTTCAAATTATGATATTGTGGGTAAAATGTTCAGAGGTCTCATTTCTTCTGATGAACAGAGGAAGAGCATAGCCTAAACTTGGCAGAGCTGCTCATAACAGAGAAACTAAGCAACTGGATTCACTCATTAATTCCTGACTATTCTTTTCTGGCATGCATTAGAGAATACGGTAATTATGCAACCCTAGAATGTTAAAATCTGACAGCTCTACTAAAAGTCTTTCTGGTGCTGTATTTTTAAATGGTTCTGCTTCACCAGCTGGGAAAGGTTTCAGTAGTTTCTGTAAAATATAACCATTCTCATCTTTTCAAGTCATTAGTATTTTGGTGAAAATCATAGCAAGCCCAGATTCCACGCTGAGGACATCTGCATCTGAACATCCTAAAGCAGTCTTGAACCCACTGCAAACCTTAGTGCAAAAATAAGCTACCGCATTGATTTGAATATGAGTGCACAGTATTGGTTTTCTTTTTTTGTCTTTTTATCTCCAAATAATTTGATCTGAGGGCCATTGCATTGTGTGTTACAAAATTAGTGGTAATTACTCATACAGAAAAATGTAACAACTAAATTAATAATACAATTAACAGTGAAATCAAGGGAGACAAATTGTATATGATTTTCTCATATTAATTTAGGTCATTTGTTGTATAAAAGCAAATTTTATAAAACTGTTATATAGCATATAAAGAGATTCAGAAAGGAGATGCTGAACAAAAGCTTAAAAATTTCAAATTATCATCTTGTGCTGAGTCATAGGTTATATCTAAAGGCTAAGCCCTTAGAAATCTTCCTTTTCTTGCTTATAAGAATGTGGATTATTGAAGAAGTTTTGCATCCTAAAATTATTCTCTACTGAGAATATATTTTTCCCTCCTTCCAGACTTGAAAAGTTTCAAATTTGTGAGCCTTCATAGCACTTTAAACCTCTTCTTAGTACTTTTCAAAGAACATTTAGTGAGAATTTTGCCACTGGACACTAAATTCCATAAAAGTCACTGTCCATCTGGAACATGAATTTATCCTGAGTGTAAGCCAACGTCAACATACAAAAAACAGACATAAAATGTTTACTAAATGGGTGGACCTGTCAAGTGATTATAAAAATGCTGAGAGTTATATAGAAGAAATGTAAGCAATGAATAAAGGTGGACCTATAGGAACTCACACTTTAACTGAGATATGAGGTTTAAATGTGGATTGGCTATGCAACCAGAGATTATTGAAGTGTGGAAAAGGGCATTTTAGGCTAAAGGAGCTATGATGAATTCAATAATTTCTGAATCACTACAGCCTGTGTGTTTGTGTATGTATGTGTATGTACATATCTGTGTCTATGTACATATTAATATATATATATTTATTATATAATGAATGTGCATAAAATATATTATTTATGTGATTCATGTACTATGATTAAGACTATGAAGACATCTTTTATTATTTCTTTGTCCTGCCTTCTCAAGAATCTTTAGTTCACCATTTGGAAGCTACCTAAAATCAATGTCTTAAAGATAATTCTAAAGGCCTCTAGAATTACATGGAATCACAGAAGTTGTTTGCACCACTCAATTTAAGTGAATATTTTCTTTTGTAATTTTTCTGTCCTGCCTAACCTTGTAATAATGTGTTCTACTTCTCTGTTTCTTCTGTGTCACTTCTCTTATTCTGATCTTCTAAATGGGGACATCTCTAGACAAATTTTAGACTATTTTTGCTATCTTTGGGTAAATATGTGTGTACCACCTTTTCTCTCTCTCTCTTCTAAAACCCATCTCTAATGTCATTTTATTCATTGCTACTAGTCCCACTGTCAACTCTGAGACATGATGTCTTCTTACCTAAATTTCTAATGTCATTTTAAAACTTTAGTCATGAGTTTCAAAATTATCAGATATTTCTACCTAAATAAAATGCCATTGTGTTAAAATGAAGTGATAAAAAAAAAATGAAGGTCCCAGAAAGAATATGTAGAATACAACTAGAAAGTGACTGAAGCTAGAATTCTGAGGATTATCAACATTTACATTTAGGGAAAGTGGAGACTGGAAATGAACTAAAAATGAACAAATAAAGAATAGTATGGAAAACCTGGGGAGTCATATCATGAAACAAAGCAGAAGAGTGTTACCAAAAAGAGAAAATGAAAGTGCTACTTACCTGTCTATTATCTATCTATCTATCTATCTATCTATCTATCTATCTATCTATCTATCTATCATCTACCTAATCTATTTCTTAATCAAGAATAATGTTCATTAGTTATTATCTTTAGTACATTATCTGAGACCTTGAGGAAAACTTCTAAACAAGAATTGGTAAATATAGAATCAGTATTTGTGAAGCTATGAAATAAGTGGATAGGAAGATGTTCATTCATTTGTCCATCTGAGAAACAGAGAATATATCTATTCATCTGAAAGCTTGGATTTCAGGATGTCTTTGATACAATTATAAACAAAAATATCAGAGAAACATCAAATTCAACCTCAGACCTCAAAAGGCTTCTTAAGAGAGGGAACGTGAGTTGTTTCTTAAACGACATATTTTTTGCAAGATACCAAGAGTAATCAAAATGCATTCTAGAACAAAAGGACAAAAACGTAAGACATCACTGAGAAATTACAGTAGAGCAAAGAAGGACACATTCTTTATGAAGATAGAAAAGAAGCTGCAAAGAAAACGAAGAGCCAATTTGTTGTGGTTCCTATATGTAACTTGCTAAGATACTTTACACTTAATTTTAAAAAATGATAGTTTCAGTCAATTATAGTTAAATTGTGTCAGACACTATTTTAATTTTTTTAACTAAGCCATTTATTCTTTTATAAAAATATTGTATAATGAATGTTAAGAATATGAACTCTGGAAACTGACTGCCTGGACAAATTACTTAACCTCTCTGGGCATGTTTTCTCATCTGTAAAACTAAAATAGTATACCTACTTCATAAAGTTGGTGTAAGACTTAATTCATAAATAAGTATGTAAAGGACTTGGAAAAGCATTTATCTAATAGCACTAAAATATTTACTATTATAAATCTCCATTTTATAAATTAATTGCTTATATTAATTAATTGACTCATTAAATTTATTTAGAGAGTAGTTGGCAGAGCATGAATAAGAGAGCACATCTAGTCTCAATGTCCATATTCTTCATATTTGAAATTCATATAAAAATATGGAATATAAAAGGTAGGTTTCCAAGGAAATACATATTACTTAGTTTTGGACACAGTAATTATGAGATACTTCTGTAACTGCAAAAGTACTAGAAAGGTAGGTATTCAGGGCTTGTACTCAGGACAGTGATCTAATATGTGACTAGAGATTCTGTCAGCATATGGTTGGCAGTTATTGAAGCTATTTTCTGGGCAAGCTTGACCTCATACTTTATGTAGCACTAATGAGAATTAGGTCAGAAATGGAGGCTTATGGAATGTCAATATATTGAAAGGAAGAAAAGACATCCATTAAAAGCCCAAGAAGAAATGGCTTTCATCTTTGAAGTAGTCTTGTCAAATAGTCTAATCTGAGTTTGACCCTCTCTCTAAAATCAACCACCCATTTAAAAGAAATACAGAGATACGCCCGAGAACAGTGGCTCATGCCTGTAATCCCAGCACTTTGGGAGGCTGAGGTGGGCAGATTGTCTGAGGTCAGGAGTTCGAGACTAGTCTGGCCAACATGATAAAACTCCGTCTCTACTAAAAATACAAAAACAAAAACAAACAAACAAACAAACAAAATTACCCAGGTGTGTGGTGACATGTGCCTGTAATCCCAGCTACTGAGGAGGCTGAGGCAGGGGAATTGCTTGAACCAGGGAGGTGGAGGTTGCGGTGAGCCGAGATTACGCCATTGTACTCCAACCTGGGCAATAGAGCGAGATTCCATCTCAAAAACAAAAACAAAAAAAAAAAAAAAGGAAAAAGAAAAGAAATACAGAGATAGAAAATGCCATTAGCAAAATTGAGCCTCTGGAAACCTCTAATGACAAATTTCCCGATTACTTTTCCAAATTAATTGCCAGTGTTGGTATGATGAGAGAAAGAGAGCAAGATATGGAACAGAAAGCCTGTAGATTAAAAGAATCTTAATGACTCTGTAAATGATTACAAATTATGAACCTTTTTCTTTTGGCTCCAGTTTCCAACAAATATTTTGTAATTTATATAATGAAATTTGTAGGACAATTAGAAATTTGATTACTAACCCAAGATACTGATATTAAATAGTTGTCAATTTATAGATGTATGAATGCTTTGCCATTGTGTTTTGTTTTTATTTTATTAAGAGGTAGTTTTGCTCTTGTTGACTAGGCTGGAGTGCAATGGCTCAATCTCGGCCCACTGCAACCTTGCTTCCCCGGTTCAAGCGGTTCTCCTGCTTCAGCCTCCAAAGTAGCTGGGATTACAGGCATGTGCCTCCATGCCCAGCTCATCTTTTGTATTTAGTAGAGATGGGGTTTCACCATGTTACCCAGCCTGGTCTCGAACTCATGACCTGGTGATCCACCCACCTCGGCCTCCCAAAGTGCTGGAATTACAGGTGTGTGCCACTGTGCCCGGCCTGTGTTTTATTTTTAAATAATGTTTATGTTTTAAAGATACATCCTGATGAAACATTCTCCAATACATGTTGTGTGCGATTTGCTTTAAAATAATAACTGCAAGGAATGTTGGGGATATCATGAAATAAGACTGGTGTGAGTTGATGATTGTACAAGCTGGATCTTGTATACATGGGGATCAATTACACTATTGCAGATTTGTGCATATGTTTACATTTGGTTAATGTATATTTCATACAGTTAACAGACATATGTAGTGCATGTTTAATATAGTATGTTTAAAATAAAAATTAAAACAAATATCAAAGAATCATCCTTTCTAGAGAAATAAAGGTATGATGCAAAACATAATCCAAAGTAAAGAGTTTCAAGATAAGCAAAGTTATATAAAAGTCAAAGCTGGAGGCATCACGCTACCTGACTTCAAACTATACTACAAGGCTACAGTAACCAAAACAGCATGGTACTGGTACCAAAACAGAGATATAGACCAATGGAACAGAACAGAGTCCTCAGAAATAATACCACACATCTACAGCCATCTGATTTTTGACAAACCTGAGAAAAACAAGAAATGGGGAAAGGATTCCCTATTTAATAAATGGTGCTGGGAAAATTGGCTAGCCATAAGTAGAAAGCTGAAACTGGATCCTTTCCTTACTCCTTATACGAAAATTAATTCAAGATGGATTAGAGACTTAAATGTTAGACCTAATACCATAAAAATCCTAGAGGAAAACCTAGGTAGTACCATTCAGGACATAGGCATGGGCAAAGACTTCATGTCTAAAACACCAAAAGCAACGGCAGCAAAAGCCAAAATTGACAAATGGGATCTCATTAAACTAAAGAGCTTCTGCACAGCAAAAGAAACTACCATCAGAGTGAACAGGCAACCTACAGAATGGGAGAAAATTTTTGCAATCTACTCATCTGACAAAGGGCTAATATCCAGAACCTACAAAGAACTCAAACAAATTTACAAGAAAAAAACAAACAACCCCATCAAAAAGTGGGCAAAGGATATGAACAGACATTTCTCAAAAGAAGACATTCATACAGCCAACAGACATATGAAAAAATGCTCATCATCACTGGCCATCAGAGAAATGCAAATCAAAACCACAATGAGATACCATCTCACACCAGTTAGAATGGCGATCATTAAAAAGTCAGGAAACAACAGGTGCTGGAGAGGATGTGGAGAAATAGGAACACTTTTACACTGTTGGTGGGATTGTAAACTAGTTCAACCATTATGGAAAACAGTATGGCGATTCCTCAAGGATCTAGAACTAGATGTACCATATGACCCAGCCATCCCATTACTGGGTATATACCCAAAGGATTATAAATCATGCTGCTCTAAAGACACATGCACACGTATGTTTATTGCAGCACTATTCACAATCGCAAAGACTTGGAATCAACCCAAATGTCCATCAGTGACAGATTGGATTAAGAAAATGTGGCACATATACACCATGGAATACTATGCAGCCATAAAAAAGGATGAGTTTGTGTCCTTTGTAGGGACATGGATGCAGCTGGAATCCATCATTCTTAGCAAACTATCACAAGAACAGAAAACCAAACACCGCATGTTCTCACTCATAGGTGGGAACTGAACAATGAGATCACTTGGACTCGGGAAGGGGAACATCACACACCGGGGCCTATCATGGGGAGGGGGGATGGGGGAGGGATTGCATTGGGAGTTATACCTGATGTAAATGACGAGTTGATGGGTGCAGCACACCAACAGGGCACAAGTATACATATGTAACAAACCTGCACGTTATGCACATGTACCCTACAACTTACAGTATAATAATAATAAATAAATTTAAAAAAAAAAAAAAAAAAAACAAGTTATTTTTATGGTGTAAGAATTATACCTCAATAAAGCTATTTTCTTTAAAAAGAAAAAGCAACTGATGCCAGGAAAAGATTACTAAAAAAAAAAAAAAAAAAAAAAAAAAAAAAAAAAGTCAAGTAAAATGTGGCAAGCTACAGTTCCATGAACTTGACAATATTGAAATGTTTGATGCCTTCCCTATATTTATTACTGTTAACACAATCTTCTCAATCACATAATAACAGATTTTTGTCTTAGTCTTCTAATTCTTCCTTAGATCCCACATTCATTTTTTCCTCCCTCAAGTTTAAAGTTGTGCAAGCGCTAACTTCTCTTTCACATCACACAGTTTTCAGAATGTTCTTTTCTTTCATGCATCATCTTCTCTCAGTGTTACAATTGTCACTGCACATTGATTTCTCTCATAAAAGCTTGCTAGTTTCTTTTCTTTTCTTAAGCTGAGTTTCCCTCCACTGTATCCTGCAGCAACCTTTTCTACTCACCATAGCATTGGTTATAATTGCTGGGATTAAAACCTCTTAGTTTATTTTTTCTGCTAGTGATTCCACTAAGAAAAATATATTTTTGCCTTTCACATTAATATTCTTCTGCCACAATTCGGTCACATTTCTAAATGTATTTAACCTCAGATACATGCCAATAAAATAATTTATTGATTACAATTAAAATTTTTTTTCCTTTGGATTTTTCCAGAGAATAGCAATTCATTCATTTATGAAAGTCATTAATCTTTATACCAACAGATTTCTAAGCTGTGGAACAATTTCCCTCCCACTCTTGAAAAAATTAAGATCTTCCTAGTATCAACTTACCAGATTTATGCTAACTCAGATAAAGAATTCTGCTGTGATTTCAGAAATGTTAAGTCAAAAATTTAAGTATTCTTTCTTTTAAGGTCAGAGACAACATAAATTTTAAGATGTTACCAAGGGTAGCACTTTCATACAAATTTCAATAAATGTCATTAAACATATTTGAATCAATTTAAACTGTTTTTGACATTGTATTTATACTCTATGGTAATTTAATATGTATTTTACATAGATAAGTTGATAACAGAACATTCTATAAAGATTTTTGACCAAGTCGGAGCCATGGAAGTTTGACTGTTCAGGTACCCTAAGTACATTGTGGTAGCAGAAACTGACAGTTGTTTTTATTGATTATAGATATTCATTAACTGAATAACGTCACAATTCTGAGTTTATTTTTTTTCTGAGTGTCCCATTTCTTTCTTGCTATGTGACTTTCTTTTTCACCACCTGCTTTCTATCCCTTGGACGTATATACAATTTCTTGAAGCTATTTCATCTTCTGTGAAACAGAATTAATTCTGGTCTCCTCATGGATGAATTGACAGGAGCATGCTCAGTAAATCGTGGCTGTTTTTGTTGTTGTTCATTAGCATTTGTCTTTAATATGCACTTCTGCAAATGCCCAATATTCTTTTAGACTTGCAGTCTTTACAGAGACTGGTTTTCTTCATTTTATATTGGGGTTGTAACAAACTACTCCCAAATTTAGTGGCTTAAAACAACACAATATTTTGTCTTATAGTTCTGGCAATCACATGTCTGAAATGGGTTTTATTGAGGTAATATCAAGGTGTTGACAGGGCTGCATTCCTTTCTGCTGGCTCTATGGGGAATCAGTTTCCTTGTGCTTTTCAGCTTCTAGAGACTATCTGCATTCCTTGAATAATGACCCCAGTCTTCCATCCATGGCCTTTTCTTCAACCTAGCAATGCAAGTTCTTCAAACCTCTCTCTATGTCTGACACTCCTTCCTCTCTTTTTCAGTTATAGGGATCATTGTGATTATATTGTGCCAATCTGGCAAATCTAATAATCTCCCTATTTCACACATTTTAACTTAATCTCATGTGCAAAGTCTTTCTGACAAGCCAATGATATATACACAGATTTTGAGGATTATGATGTATACATTTTGTAGAGCCATTATTCTGCAGGTCACACTAGTTTTTCATTTAATAATTTTAAAAAACCAACTACTGAATTTTTTTGTTAGTCAAATGTCTAGATCATTGTATCTTCAGACTACTTCTCTGTCTACCTGTGTGTTCTTTTCTATATTAGTTTTCTCTGCATGTCACATTCTACATCACTGTAAGGCTTTTCTTAAGTAGAGGTAAACTTGTGGCATGGTTAATTCTACTCAGTCATTTAAACGTATTTGACTTAATGCAAATGTCAACTTTTCTAAGCCACGTTTTATTTATGTGTAAAAATGAAAAGATGTGAGATAATGCACACAAAATGATTATAGTACCTAGAATGAGAAGTACTTAATAAAAGTTAGCTATTAAAATTATTATTGTTATTAATAGAATCTGGTGGGCAAATAGGACCTTCTATTGTTCAATTTCATTACACTTGTGTAAGGAAATTAAACATTTTCTCAGCCCCAGGAATATTACTTATTCTCTATTTTAGGCCCACTTTATCTGAATAGTAATCTACTGTATCTTACAAATAAAAGAGCATTTTATTTTTGCTTTAAGACAAAGTATTTAAATCAGCTTGTCATTAGGTTACTGTCAACATTGAGTTAATTTTTTAAGCTCTATACAGAGTTATATCTGAGATATATATATATATATATATATATATATATATATATATATATATATATATGTATACATTCCACATTCCCCACTCCTCAGTGGCAGAAGATTTTATCATGATCCTCATGATCGTCTACATCATCTATATTTGTTGAAGTGTTATCCATATAACAATGAGACTTTTATATTCACACGGGAATATTTTCCAAAATACCAAATTGATAATATGAGCCACTAGATAATGTTATTTCATTACATTTGTCACTGTAATATAATATCTATGTCATCTGCATAGTAGCTTCTGAAATGACTGTGTGAGTTTTCTTGTGGAGAGCAGAAAATATGAAGTAAATCGCATGGTATCTGGATGAAGAAAGAGATAAGTAAAGACACTGGCATAAGATCAGTAAGAAGATTAAGAAAAGCAAAAAAATGTAAATTTACTGGACACTGAATATATACTAAATACTGCTTAAGTGCTTTACAAGTCAAGATTTAAATATTTTGCTTTACTTTATTTAATTATCATCATATGCTTCATCCATCTTTCATTTCTTCTTCGTCACGCCATTCCTTTCTCCTGCCCCTGGGTCCAATATTTTATCAAGAAGACACACTTGCTGTGTGACTTGGTTAATTTACTTAAGCATAGTAAGCCTTAGTATACTATGGAAATTAGAAAAAAAAAGGTCTTCTTAGAAGTATTTTATGAAAACGACATGAGAGACAGCATGTATATAGTTTCCATCACATATCTGGCATTATTTACCATTAATTGTTTTATTCTCTTAATTTGAGCAATTTACTTTTGAAATGCTTTCTGGAAATGGTGTTAATTTTGAGAAAGGTTGAGCCTCTATGTAAAAGTACTATAAGAGGTCATAACAACAAATATGTCTTAAAATCTGATGATGTGTCAAAAAGCTTGAGAAGCACTTTATCTCAATCAATAACAAAAACATACTCACTGACATGCAGGAAGGTGAAATGAGGTGTCCACGGCTAGACCGCTAATAAATGTAAGAGATAGATTCTGATCTCAGATGATTTGATCAGAAACTTTTAACCACTATGTGCTGACTGAGCACTAAAATATAAATCTAAAAGTTGTGTTCTTTTTAACTCTTACGAGGTACTGTTTGTTGAGACATTTTAAGAATACAGTATAAAGATTTTTGCTAACTTTTTCATGCTTAATGCTTATGTAAATTAATTTTTTAAATAAAACAACATACCTATAAAAATCCTAGGGATACTATATTACTCACGACATTTCCAAGCTATATTTTTTTTTAATGTAGTAAATCAAAGTGGATGTATTCCAATTTCTTACAACTACAAAAGCTAATTTCGATTAAAATGAAATGTTTACACAAATCAACTGCAAGATTTTAAAAATATATTATTTTTAATTAAAAACAATCCCTGGGGAGCAAAAAGGTTCTTTTGGCTACGTGGTTCATATCTTGAAAGTTCCCATACCACATTAGTGTATAGCCAAAGTAATTTATATTTTGTCATAAATTAATATGGTGTTGGTTGAATTTTCTGTGTAGAAATATTTTTGTTTTAATAGAAAAGATAATTTTCTATTTTGGCAGTTACACAAATATAAAATATATTTACACTTAACTGTATAGTTCAAATGTTACTCGATTATTTTACATTAATAATTATTGCAATATAATTTTTACAAAATATTTAAGAGATTGTATTTACTTATTTGTTTACATATTTATTTATTTATGTTTTGAGACTGAGTCTTGCTCTGTTGCCCAGGCTAGAGTGCAGTGGCACGATCTCAGTTCACTGCAACCTCTGCCTCCCAGGTTTAAGCAATTCTTCTGCGTTGATCTCCCGAGTAGCTGGAATTACAGGTGTGCGCCACCATGCCCAACTGACTTTTTTTGTATTTTTAGTAAAGACAGGTTTTCACCATGTTGACTAGGCTGGTCTCCTGACCTCAAGTGATCTGCCGGCCTCCCAGAGTTCTGGAATTACAGGCATGAGCCACCACCGCTCTCGGTCTAAGAGAGATTATTATTATTATTTTTAACAGTTTTAGGTTTACATCAAAATGGATGGGAAGGTACAGATCCTATGAAACTTCTGTCTCCACACATGCATATTCTTCCCTATTACCTACATCCCTTACCGAAGTGATGCATGTGTAACAATTGGTGAACCTACATTGAGACATCATTTTCACCCCAAATCCACAGTTCATATAAGGCTTCACTCTTGACGTTTTGCATTCTATGGCTGGACAAATTGATGAAGCCATGTATCCATCATTATAGTATCACACAGGTTACTTTCACGGCACTAGAAATACTCTATCCTCTGCCTTTTCATCACTGTTTCTCGACCAACCTCTGTGACTATTGATATTTTTACTATCTCCATAATTTTTCCTTTTCTGAAATGTCATATAGATGGAATAATAAAATATGTACCCTTTTTAGATTGACTTTTTAAATTCTTTCTTGAGATTTAATTTGCTTTCCTTTTATCTTCCAAAGGTGGAAGCTTAGATAATTGCTTTGAGTTCTTCTTGTATTCTAATATTAATGCTATACATTTTACTCTAAACACTGCCTTCACTGAATCTCACACATCTTGAGAACTAGTGCTTTTATGCTGATTTAGCTCACAATATTTTAAAAATTTGTTCTCCAACCCATGTGCTATTTTGAGGTATGTTGTTAAATCTCCAAATACTTTGTAATTTCTCAGCTATTTTTCTGTTATTGATTTCTAATTCAAGTCCATTGTGGTCAGACACCAGACATTATGTAATTTTTATTTTTAAAATGTGTTTAAGGTGATTCGGAAGGCCCAAATTACAGTCTATTTTGTTGAATGTTTCATGTGAGCTTGAGAAAAATATGTATTCTGCTATTGTTGGATGAAGTAGTCAATAGATGTCCATTATATCTATTTGATTGATGGTATTGTTAATTTTAGCTACATACTTACAGATTGTCTGCCTACTGGATCTGTCCATTTCTGTTGGAGTGTTGAAGTCAATTATGATACTGTATGCATTCATTCCTCCTCGTATTTCTATGAGTTTTGCCTTGTAGCAGGAAAAGCAGCAGAAAAAACCTCTCAGACACCGAGTTGTAGAAGGAAGGGTTTTATTCAGCTGGGAGCATCGGCAAGCTGCTGCCTTAACATCCAAGCTCCCTGAGTGCACAATTTCTATCCCCTTTAAGGGCTCACAACACTAAAGATTTCACATGAAAGGGTCGTGATTGATTTGAGCAAGCAGGGGGTACGTGACAAGGACTGCATGCACTGGTGGTCAGAGAGAAACAGAACAGGGCAGGGAGTTTCACAATGTTCTTCTA
The DNA here is from genome assembly GCF_008728515.1 of Papio anubis. NCBI lineage: Eukaryota > Metazoa > Chordata > Mammalia > Primates > Cercopithecidae > Papio > Papio anubis. The sequence goes on from NC_044983.1 coordinate 109,637,994, forward strand.
TACGATGTCTGGAATCTATGAATAACATCTGTTTTTAAGTTATGAGTTGATTTTTAACTACTGGGTTTAGACCAGGCAGGCCCAGGCCTGGTTTCAGGCCTGGCGCCGGGCTGCCTGTCTTTGGTTTTACTTCCTTGTTTTTTTCTTAAAACAGGTACTGAGTATAAAACAATACAAAACAATATGAGCGGGTCTCTCTCTTTCCTCAGCCTCACGTATTTTCATACTCTGTTGTCAGGTACATACACGTTACATATTGTTATATCTCATTGAATAACTGAGTCCTTCATTATTACATCATGCTCCTTTTTATTCCTGACAACTTTCCTTACTCTGAAATCTGCTGTGTCTGAAATTAATATAGTGCTAATTCTGGTTTCTTTTTATTGGTATCAACATGATGTATCTTTCTCGATTTATTTAGTTTGAATCTCTAAGTGTCTGTAGGAAAGTGGGTTTTCTGTAGGCAACACACAGTTGGGCTTTGTTTTCTGATTCTCTCCTGACATAGCTGGATTAACATCTTCTATATTTGTTTCAGTTTTCTAATTGCTGCCATTATTCTTTGCTTCTATTTTTATTTTTCACTCTTTTTCTGTCTTTTGTGGTTTTAATAGAGCATTTCATATGGTTCAATTTCCTCTTTCTCTCTGTTAATTCCAGCATGCCTGCTATATCTGAGTCTTGTTCTGATGCTTGCCCTGTCTCTTCAAATTATTATTATTTTGTTTTTTGTTATGTATTGCAAATTGTTTTCTTGATAGCTGGAATGGGCTGGTTAAAAGGAATTGTAAATAGGCCTTTAGTAATGCGATGATATGGTGTACTAGGAGGAAGGGGGTTTCCTTTAATCCTGTAAGTAGCTCTAGAGTTTTAGTGAACCTGCACCTGTGAGATGTGAACTTCAAATCTGCTTCTCAACTTTTTTTTGCTTTGTTTTCTCACCCCCTTGGGACAGAATGGCTGGAGTGATCTGGGTTTGGGCATTTTCCACGTAAAGAAAGGAGGGGCTGCAGTTCTGTGTTTCCCTTCCCCAAGGTCATGTAGGCTCAGATAAAACCCCAGCAGTTTAGGCTCTCCTTAACTGATTGCTCCCGTAGGCAGATCTTGTAAAGAATAGACTGCTCTGGAAGATTTCAAAAGGGTTCCTTTACCCACCCACTGCTGAAAGCACGAGAGGAATTTTCTCCGACATTCACTATGAGAACCTGGCAGAGCTCCCGAAGGTAAAACTCGGAAACATATAGGGGTTCCTGAAGATTGTAACCCAGGAGGTTTTAATCTCTCAGACTCTTCCATAATGAGCCTCCAAGAACCCTTAAGTTTTTTCTATTTTAACACTGGTTCCTATGGAAGTTGCTGCTCTTATAAGTTGTGAGAAGTTTAATTGTTTTTTACTTTTGATATAAATACCTCTGCATGAGTAACACATCTGCATATTTGCTGTATTTTAAAATAAACAAGATGAGTCCATGGACATTATTCAGTTACGTGCTCAAGCAATTTTAAAGTGTAAGTAACAAGTACCCTTTAGTCAATAACATGTATATATTACTTATTTTCACGGTAAAATGTCTAGATGATTTGATATTCCTTACTCCCTGTCCCTTTTTATAGATTAAATTTAGCACATATTCAGGACAACAACAAGATGTCGGATATTTGGTTACACAGAGTCTGTGAAATAAACCGATAGGTAAGATCTTATGCAGCATGCAAACCCATTTTTGCAGTATTCACTGCAAAATCTTATAAAATTCTATTTTGAGGTTATCAAATTTAATCAACTAGGCATTTTTAAGCCAAAATCTTGTACTTTTTACATTTTAAGCATGTCATAAGAAAAGAATATAGGCTCTGGCTGTTTCCATTTTTAAAACATCTTATTTTGATCATATAAATAAGTAAAGCAAAATATTACCCTGAGCCAGATTGGTTTTCTCTCTTATCATTAAGGTCTCCACTTATTTTTGCCACCTGAGTCTTATTATACAATTCTGTAATTATGCAAGTATTAACATCAATAGAGTAAGCAAATGGATGGCATCATTTTAATTTATTTTTTTCCAAAGTGAACAAAACACATGTTTTATAGAAATTAATAGTTGTATGCAGTTTGCTTACAAAATAATACAGCTGATATTTCAAGCAGTTTAATTTTTGCTCATTAATTAAACTTTTTCTCTCTCAAATCTCTTACTCTAGTCTACTTTCTCTCTCCATCCTCAATACACACATAAAATGTAAGTAATAGCAGAGTCTGACATAAATCAGTCTAAATTACAGTTTTGCCACTCACTGTTTTTGACACTACGGGTAAGTTATTCAATAACTCTGAGGCTCATTTTCCGCATCTGTGAATTAGGGATAAAAACGCTTATCTTATATTGTTCCTGTGAGTACCTAATGAGGGCATATCCGTAAGTGTATATTATCTAGGCTTGCACAATATTTTATAAAAATGAACTATATATGTAATCAAAGTTTCCAGATTGTTAACCTTCATTTTAATGGTGCAGAATATTTTTGTTCAGTAGGTCTACAATTTATACACATATATTTAAAGCTACAAAAAAATTTATTAACTAGTAACAAAAAATGGACTATAAAATCTGAAAAAGGAAGACTTAAGAGAGGTGATCAGTTAGCAAATAGCTCAACGCAGACCTGTTTAGGGATGACTAGCTTAATAAGTTTGCCTCAACAATGCATCTATGCAATTGTCTTCAAATAATTTTTTAAATAAACATGTTACTGGCATTTACTAATATAAAGAAGGGTTTCTATCTATAAGATAGTTTAATAGGATCTTTCTGCACAGATTAAGTTGATTACCATAAATAAATTAGAATTGATGTATTCAAGGAGCATGGCTGGTTGAAGAATGTAAGGTAGCCACATGAAGGTATTCAATTTAGTAATTAACGGTAGGTAAAATGAAAGAATACCTAAACCAAAATGGCTCCACTTAATCAACTGTTTTGTTGGCAGATTACCTAGACCCAGATCCTCTATCACTATCTTCTCAGGAGTCCTAGGCATATTAATGAACTGCTCTGAGTTTTTAGAATTTGTTCAGAGTGTTTAAAACTACATATATGTAACATCTGTTTTATACAATATACTTCAAAAACCAGAGTGATTACTATAATACATTCTATTAAACCTAAACCAGCATATGTTCAAATGCAGAGAACAAAAAGGAATGTTTTGTCAGATGTTGCATCTGATGGACTGAAAAAGTTCTATAAAATAACTCCTCTATAGCTTGTGCTTGCCTATATTTTTGAGTCTTATAAGAAAGTTTAATGCTGGGGAATATCTGTGATGTGTGTGTGTGCCTAGGCAATTCAACCCTTTGTGATAATACAGCATTCCTAGCTAGCTATCATTCGATTAGATGAAAATTTATTAATTATTATATTTTACTGGTAGTAATATTTTTCTTTAATTTCTCTTTTCAATCTTGTCAAATTCAGTAAGAAAAATCAATGTAATATGCGAATATCTCCACTCTATCATTCCATGAGTTATGAGTCTTTTCTTACCAACTATATCATCTATAAACTAAGTACATGACTACTACCAAGTAATATACTATCTTATCATTAATGCTAATCAACTTATGTAATAATGTTTATATATTCTACTAGATTATAAAAAATAATAATTTATAAGAAACACAAACTCTGTTTTCCTTCTCATTTTAACTGCTGCCTGATGTAAACAATCAAACTTTTCATGTAGTTCCCTAATGTACTACTATTGTAACAAGCTTTCTCATTATCTTAATTTATGTTTATGAAAGTCAAAACATATTTTTGTCATGAGTGAGATGGTATTTTCATATTATGCACTATGTTAATGGGAGGGAAAGTAGGGGAGGTAGAAAAGGAAACTATGATGTGAAAAAAAAACTGCTAAGTCCCAGAACTACAATACCCAATATTGTAGCAACTAATTTCTTGAAACTATTGAACACTTGAAATGTAGCTACTGGAAATAGTAAGTGCAATATACACATTGGATTTTGCAGACAATACAAAAAACAGACAAACAATGTATAATACTGGTATTTTGTATTTATTCGATTTTGAGATGATAATATTTTAGATATATTAAGATACATAGTTATGATTAATTATACCTGTTTATTTTCACTTTTTAATTTTGTTTTTTAGGAAATTAAAATTACATTTGTGATTCATATTTTATTCCTATTAGAGAGCACTGTGCCAGATACTTCACACTAACACTTTGAATTATGGAAGATGATGATCCTTCCTACCTGTATCATGAAGTTTGAGAATTTGAAAATTATAGTCCTGCTTGTATTAATTTTATATTACTATATAAAAATACTGAAAATTTGGTAACTTAAACCAACATCCATTTATGATCTTACATTTCTATATGTTACAACTCCAGGTTTGATTTGAATGGATTCTCTGCTAAAGGAGTTTCACTTAAGGTACAGAGGCTCTGGAGAAGAATACACTTTGAGTCATGTGGGTTGATGGCGGAATTCAGTCTTCTGGAGTTCTATCTCAGTTTCAAGAAGCCAAATGCTGTTCTCTGTTACGCGGACCCCTAAATCTTCAAAGCCACCATGAGAAGTTGAATACTTTCTGTACTTTGAGTGCTTTGAGTTACGATTTTTTCCCTCTGTCTTTGACCTGTAGAACCTGATTTGAAAGTTCACGTGACTAGTCAGGTCCATCTGAATAATCTCCCTTTTCATTAACGCAGTGTTACTTTATTAGTAATCTAAATTACATTTACAAAATTCCTTTTGCCATTTGATTTAATCACAGGAGTGATATCTCAGCAGTCGTTTTCCTGTGGGATCACTCTCAGGACGATGAAGAATGTCATAAAATACTAAAAACCACAAAAATACTGCTCCAGATAAAAAGTTTCTTCAGGACCTTAACTTTTAAATTGGGGCAAAATTTCAATATGTAGTACTAATCTATGTTTTTTGTTTGTTTGTTTGTTTTTGTTTGTTTGTTTTTGGTTGTTTTTTCTGATGGCAAACCCTGTATTATGCATTAGTCCTTGTTTTAAGTTGACTCCGCAAATTGGAAGGGACTATTTTTCTTCCTCTGTTGCCAGTTTTAAACATCATTATCATATTGGGGCTAATAAAAGTGGAATGAGCCCATTTCATATTTTGAGCCATTTTATATTGTGAATAAGTTCTAGTTACCTAATTTTGAATTTTTAAAATTGTTGTACTACATATTTGGTAAATTGCTTAACCTAATTGAGACAGTGTTTTCTCAGTTGACAAACTGAGTGTACCAACACATTACATTCTGTATCATGGGGTTGTATGAGGATAGACAGAGAAAAATATGTGTATGCATATATGTATATATGCAGAGAGATTATAGAAGTTTGTATATATGTATATGTACATATGTATATGAACACAAAATTCTATAAAGTGCTTATACAAATATCAGTATCTATCTGTCTCTAGTAATTGTGGAAGCATCTGTTGAAATGAAGTCTTTCAGATTGCTTGTCCCTGACTGATAGTACGTTGCCAAATCCTTCTAATAGGTACATTGCTGAACCATTTTGGGCAAAATCTCTAAGGCAACTTTTCTGTTCTCATGAAAGTCTGTCTAAATAGGAAAAGCATAAAAAGGTAGGCAAACTTTTTTTTGTCCTTGTTTTTTTACAGGATGAATCCTGTTGGAGTTATTTGTTTCTTCGGACTTTGTATCTTAAATGAAATCTTCTCCTTTAGAGGCCACATAAACTGATGATGCAATCTGCATCTCTAAGGAAAATTCATAGGTTATACTTTTTCTTCTTCATACTTGACATTTGAACCTAATAAGTTTGAATAGCCTGTAATTTGAAAACTCTTGCACATCTAGCAGATCAAGGTATCTGGTTCTGCCTTCTGGATAAATGTTGCCCTTAAGTCAGTTTAGGGAGAGTGTTCTGATACCAAGATTCTGTTGTATACTATATACTCTCAGCTTCTCATTTGTTCATATATATATATGACATGTTTATCATGGAAGTATTTCAAAGCTATCTGAAAATGAATATTGATTATTAAGGCATTCAGTTTTAGGAGGAAAACATACAATGAAGATATATGATCTTCATTATTTTCCTTTCTCCAGGCAATTTCAATAGATACTTATCAAGAACTCAGAATATGCCTAGCACTGCCAAGGTGTTGGAAATATTAGCGAGATTAAAACAGATAAATTCCTTCCTTTAGTAGACTTATATTCTAACTAAATAAATGTATTTTAAAAGGGCATAATCAATGGTATAAGCAAAAGAAAATGAGGGTGAGGTGAATAGGGTATGCCAAGTAGGGAGCTGCTATTTTAATGAGGCCAAGGAGAAATCCCTCTATAAGGTGACATTTGGGCAGAGACCTAAAGAAAGTGAGAAAACGTGATATATGTATGTACACGGAAAAAGAATACAATAAGCAAAGAAAAAATGGGCAGAGGCCAAGAGGGAGTCTTATGCATTACACAGATTTTGAGCTAAAAACAAGAAGGCCATAATGGCTAAAAATAAATGAGGATTCATTATAGAGGGAGAAAAATATAGAGAGTTAGGACTATTGGCTGTGATGTAGTCATTGGAGAGATGACCTGAGAAATTAGAACCCTGGGGTAACATACATTTCATTTGTTATTTCATTCCAAAGTGATATTCATTATATAAAGAGAAAAAGTCAAATAGGTAGAAATGATAAAATACAAAAAAATGCTGACTTTTGAGAAACATTGACCTATAAATCCTAAGATGTTAAATATTTGTTTCTTGTGATTTGTATCTTTATTGATGTGGTAATTCTATATCTATAAGTTCATGAGTAAAATACATAACAAGCCTGGAATGTATTTTCTTTATAATTCACATTAATTTTTTTCCACTAAAATTCAATCTAGTAAATTTCCTGTTATAGTCAATTAATTTTGACAACACATATTTTAATGCTCTATGGTATTAACAACCCCTTACGGTTTGCATTTAAGATTGTTTAGAATATTCATTGTAATAAATAATGAAAATGTAGGCAGAAGCTTTTCCATGTGTATGCACACACATACATACTCTATTTTTAATTATTTCATTCACATAGATTAAAATAAATGAAGTTTTGCTTAATGTAAAACAATATTGATGCCCTCAATTCCCTAGTTACTTTGTACAATTTGTATGCCTACCAGCAATGATGAATATCCTAATTACCTTATACATGTCTGTATTATGTCAAATCTTTCAGGCACTTTCAGGGTCTGACTTCTTTAGGACTGAAGTTCATGCTCAGATTTAAAGGGCCTGTGTGAACAGGTGAGGCCCACCTGAATACTCTGCAGATAACCTGATTTTGTACCTTAATTCCATCTTTAAAATCCCTTCTAGCAACACCTATATTCATGATTGATGGAATAACTGAGAGAAGGTATGTACACCAGGGACTGCGAATTTTGGAGGTCACTTTAGAATTCTGTCTTCTGCGGATACATTTGAATATACCCACACATTAACATATACTTGTCACCACATTAAAGAAAATTAACATGTAGATTACCGCGAAAAATTTCCTCAAACTATTTAATAATTCTTTAATCCCACCCCTTCTTGCCCTCTTTGCCACCTTCAGCTCTAGGAAATTGCACCTATGCTTTTTGTCTTGGATTTTATATAAATGTCACCATGCACTATGCACTTTTTATCTGACTTCTTTCAACTAGCATAGTTTGAGATTCCTATATGTTTTATGATTCAATAATATATTTTTATGGCTGAGTCTTATTATATGACTATATCCACCTTCATGACAATAGACATTAGGTCGTTTCCAGTTTGGGGCCTGAGAAATAAAGTTATTTTGAACATTCATGTACAAGTATTTGTAAGGATATATGCTTTCATTTCTTTTGCATAAATACCAAAAAAAAAAAAAAAAAAAAGAATGGCTGGACTATAAGTGTGTTTAGTTTTTTAAAAACCTAAACAATTCAAAAAGCAAAAAATGAAAATCCCCTTTCAAAAAATGGGCAAAGGACATGAACAGACATTTCTCAAAAGAAGACCTACATGCAGCCAACAAATATGGGAAAACATTCTCAATATCACTAATTATTAGAGAAATGCAAATCAAAACCACAATGGGATGCCATCTGATATCAGTTGAAATGGCTATTGTTAAAAAAATTAAACATTACAGGTGCTGGCGAGGTTTCAGAGAAAAGGAAATGCTTTTACACTGTCGGTGGGAATGTAAATTAGTTCAGCCACTGTGGAAAGCAGTTTTGAGATTTCTCAAATAACTAAAAAACAGAACTACTATTCAACCTAGCAAACCCATTGCTGGGTATATACCCAAAGGAAAATAAATTGTTTTTTCAAAAAGACATGTGCACTTGAATGTTCATTACAGCACTATTGACAATAGCAAAGACGTGGAATCTAATTAGATGTCCATCATTGTTGGACTGGATAAAGAAAACATGGTGCACATCCACCATAGGATACTATGCAGCCATAAAAATGAACAAAGTCATGTCTAATGGCAGCTAAAGGCCATTATCCTAAGCAAATTAACACAGGAACAGAAAACCAAATACTGCATGTTCTCATTTATAAGTGGGAGCTAAACATTGAGTACACATAGACATAAAGATGGAAACAATAGACACTAGTCACTGGGGACTTCTAGAAGGGGGAGGGTGGGAAGAGGCAAAAGGTTGAAAAACTACCTGTTGGTTACTATGCTCACTACCTGGGTGACACAATCATTTGTACACCAAACCTCAGTGACGCTATTCATCTATGTAACAAACCTGCACATGTACCCACTGAACCTAAAATAAAAAAGGAAACAAAAAAATATATTTTTAGCTGTAGCTGAAAAAAGAAAAGAAAGAAAGAAACAGGAAAAGAAACCGCCATGCTATTCTTCAAAGTATTTCTGTCATATTACATTTCCAGCATCAGAGAGTGAGAGTTCTGGTTTCTCTAACGTCATCACCAGCACTTGGCCTTGTTGCTCTCTAATTTTAGATATTCTACAGGATGTGTAGTAGTATCTCAATGCGCTTTCTTTTCCAGTTCCTTAGCTACTAAGGATGTTTAAGCATGTTTTCATGTGCTAATTTATCATTTGTGCATTTTAGTTTGTGAAGTGCCTTTAGCAATTTTTACCATTTTTTTAAAAAAAAAAGGTTTCTTTCTTACAATTGGATTTGTTGTAGTTGTTGTTGTTGTTGTTATTGTTGAGATGGAGTCTCACTCTATCACCCACCCTGGAGTGCAGTGGTGCGATCCTGGCTCACTGCAACCTCCACCTTCCAGGTTCAAGTGATTCTAGTGCCTCAGCCTCCTGAGTCTCTGGGATTACAGGTATGCACCACCATGCCCAGCTTTTTTTTTTTTTTTTTTTTTGTATTTTCAATAGAGACAGGGTGGGTTTCACCATGTTGTCCAGGCTGGTCTCAAACTCCTGCCCTCAAGTGATCCACCCACCTCGGCCTCCTAAAGTCCTGGGATTACAGGCATAAGCCACTGCACCCAGCCTGTTTCTTATAATTGAATTTTGAAAACTTTTTTATATATTATAGATACATGTCTTGTATCAGTCATGAAATTTTAAATATATTCTCCAAGACCGTGTATTGTATTTTCATTCCCTGAAAAGTCTTAATAGAAGAAAAAAGTTGCTAATTTTGATAAAATCAAAATTTTTAATTTTTCTTTTTTACGAATCACAATTTGGGTGCCATCTATAAGAAATATTTGCTTGGAACACATTCATAAAGAATTTCTCCTCTCTTTCTTCTAGTAATTTAAGAATTTTCATTTTTATATTTTGGGACAATTGTCATTTTGAGTTAACTTTATATACAATGTGAGGTACAGATTGAAGTTTATTTTTGTTGACAAACAAATATCCACCTGTTCCCGCAAAGAAGCACTATCTTATGTCCGTTGAATTCCTTTGTACCTTTGTTGAAAATCAATGAAATATATGAGTCTATTTATGTACAGTCCATTCTGGTCCATTGAACTGCCTTCACACCAATGCCATACTGTCTTGAATACACTGTAGCTTCATGATAAGTCTTGAGGTCCGATAGGCTATACTGTTCAAATTTATTTTTCCTTTTAATTCTGTTTTGGCTATTCTAACTCTTTTACATTTTCATTCAAATTAACCTATGAATGTTTTCAAATGAGCCTACTATAATTTATTGATCAATTTCAGGAGTATTGAATTTTCCTAATATTGAGTTCTTGGATTCATAAACACAGTTCATCTCTCCATTGATTTTTGTCTCTTGAATTTGTGTCAGTTATATTTTTGTAGTTTTTAATATATAGGTCTTTTACATTTTTCATGGTTTTAGCACTAATAAAATTATACTTGTATATTATAGAAAATATTTTATTTTAATTCTGATTATTCATTTTGAATATTAAAGTACAAAGGAATTTTATTGATTTTGTATCTTGTGACCAAATTAATTAGTTCTAGGTCTTTATGTAAATTATAGGATTTTCTACATGTAAGATAATGTCATCGATGATAGTTTTACTTCTTCCTCTGCAATCTGAATGCCTTTCGTATTTTTCTTGCTTTTGTTACACAGACTAGAGCTTCCATTGCAATGATGAATAGAAGTTGTAAGAGCAGATGACCTTGACTTTCTGCTACCATTAAAGGGGAAATGTTTAGTTTACGATAAGCTATGATGTCAGCAAGAGGTTTCTCTGAAATGCCCTTTTTTAGATTGAGGAACTTCCCAATGATTCCTAGACTGCTGAGAGTATTTATCAGGGATGGATTTTCAATTTATCAATTTTTTTTTCTGCGTTTATTGAAATTATCATAGTATTTCCCTTCTAAGAATCTGTTAAATATGATGACATGCTAATTCTCAAAGGTTAGAATATTTTCACTTTTCTGACCCACTTTGTCAGGTTATATTAACACTTGATTTTCTCGGAAAAAACAGCTTTTGATTCAGTGATTTGATTTATTATTTTTCTATTTTTTATTTTGTTGATAATTCTTATCTTTATTAACATTTTGTATTTATCAATGGCTTTAAGGAACTTAACTTTTCTTCATATTTCTTGCACTTGGGCTTGCTGAACTTCTTGGCTCTGTTGGTTGATGTTTTTTAATAAAACATGGAAACATTCCCATCACTATTTCTCAAATATTTGTCTGCCTCTCCTATTATCCTTGTAGACCCAAATTATGCATGTATTTGATCACTTAAACGTCTCCCATAATTTGCATAAGCTATTTACTACTTTTAAGACCCTTTTAAATTTGTATTAATTTTATATAGTTTCTATTGTTGGACTTTAAGTTAAATAATATAGTTTTATTTTTTGCTTGGTTTTCTGCAGTTTTTAATACTTTATTTCATAGACTGTTTTTTAGAGCTTTCATTTTTTATGTCTGGAAGTTAAATTTGACCTTTTTTACATTTTCTATATTTATGAATATCCTTAATTTTTATATACTTCATTGAACATATAAATTTGATTGACAAAAATAATTTCAATGTCTTTGTCTACTGAGTCTATCATATTATTTCTACATATAATTTGGTTTATTATTCTCCCAATTAATGGTCAGATTTCTATGCTTTTTGAATGCCTGGTTAATTTTGACTAGAGTTTATATATCGTGAATTTTTTACCTTTATCCTGCTAGCTCCCATATATTTGTGCATTCACAAAAATGTTATTGAGCTTTGTTCTAAGACACAGATAAATTTTTTGGAAATAGTTTGTTTCCTCTAAGGCTTATTCTAGTCTTTGAACAAAGGACCCAGTAACCTAGCAATCTGTTGCTGCTTTATTTTTGCCACTATTGAGTCAATATCCTTCCAAATAAGAATAGAAAATATTATCCTGTTTTTATTAGCATTGGGGATTGTTTTTCTGCTTTTTTGGGGGGGGTGATGCTTTCTCTGACATTTTTTTTTTTTGTATACACTCACATGCTGTTGAGTCCTCAGGTAAAATCTTGACAGAGACATCTGAATCTCTCTCTCCCTCTCTCTGCTAGTGTGTTTTCTTGCAAATTCTTTATGCCTACTGAACTCGGAAGAATCCTAGGCTCCAACTTTTTTATCTTCCTGTACTGCAGCGTCAAACCACATTGCAGTTCATATGCTGGGGGATCATAAGACCATTTGTTTCCTCTTTTTCAGGAAACCTCTCCTGCAATTCTTAATATTTACAGTTTGAAAACTAAAGGTTTATTCTTTTATTATTTTTTCAGAATATTAAACTCTTTCAAGCATCAGAGTACATCCCATCCCATCCCTGTTACTCTACCTTGCCCTGAAAAAAAAAATCCTTTATTGACTTGTAATTTTAAAAACAAAATGTAGAAGTGTCAGTTGTTTCAGATGTGTTGTATTAATGAGGAAAGTAATAGAGTTAAACTATTGATCATATTTCATGCTTACTATACCATTGATGTACAATAGTCCACATAAGGTGTTATAATTTAATGGATTTTTTATATATTACTATTTGACCAATGTCACTGGATTCAAAACACAAGTATTTATGTGAAGATGTAAAGGATAAATAAAATATTCTGTGATTTAAAAATATATCAGAAATTTAATCACCTGGTAAAGGTCAATATAAAGCCAACTGAAACTATAAACATTTTTCTTTGAAAACATAAACCAATGTAGCAGATGCTGAAATTGGGAGCAATTTTGTTAAAATTCATCAAAGAAAATGGAAAGAAGAAAAGTTCACTTTAATTTCACTGGGTAACATAAAAATACATTTTTACTGTCAGATTATTTGCAAGTTATATTTAAAGATACCATCTCTGTGAATATTTATGTACTGTTAACATGACTCCTCTTCTAGTAGTCAGAAATTTGTGTTCAGCTGTCACTCACGGCAGCTACTTCAGACTTTCTGCTTTAAAAAAATCATTGAACAGTTTAGCATCTTCTTCAAGGACATTGTTTTATAGGATGTCAAGGAGCACCCTGAAAAAACACAAGATAAAACTTTATGTTTCCTTTTAGAGGACAGTAACCACCCCATAAAAACTTCAATTATAATTTCCATGATATATTTTGGATGAGGTTGGGGTAGGCTTGAGCATGGACAATGTTTCAAAACCCTATTTCATTTTATTAAAACACAAATTAAAAAATTGTAATCAGAAACATTAAACAAAATTTCTAATGCTATGTTTTACTCTTGAGTCAAATGGAGTTATTGTTAATATTGATGAGATTTAGATTTTTCATTTAAAATAAGTGTTGTACCTACCACATTGGGTTTCTCAGACCATTTTTAAAACATTTACTGTCTTTTTAAGTTTAAAATATTTTTTGATTTACAGAAAATTGGCAGAGATACTGCAGAGAGCTCTCATATGCTAAACACCCAATTTCCTTATTATTAGCATTTTAAATTAAGTTGATTTGTTATAATTAATAAACCAATATTGACACATTATTATTAATGAAAGTCTGTACTATATTCATATTTCCTTATTTTTTACCTATTGTCATTTTTATTTTCCAGGATCTCACCTAGGATGCCATATTAGATTTAGTTATTTTTCTCTTTAGGATTGGCTGCAACACTTTTTCAGGCATTCTTGTTTTTGATAACTTTGACAGTTTTGAGGAGGCCTGGTCATGTATTTGGAGAATATCCCTTATGGATACCTTCTCATGTTTAAACTGATTTTTTATTTATTTATTTATTTTTTTAAGGAAGATCATAGAGGTAAAGTGACATTTTTATTTCATCATATCAGATATATACTGTCAACATGATTGATCGCTGATGCTGTTGATCTATCAGCTTTGAGATAGTGCTTCTTAGTTTTCTTCACTGGAAAGTTATTATTTTCCCATCTTTTTATACTGTATTCTTTGGAAGAAAGTCACTATGTGCAGCCCACTTTAAAGGGAAGGCATTACAACCACCACCTGAATAAGAGTTTCTACGTAACTTGATTGGTATTTTCCTTGATGAGATACTTCTCTTCTCCACATATATTTATTTACTCAATTATTTACAATACTATGAATGTATTTTACACCATTAATTTTACACGTTGGGATATAATCTATTATGACATGATTGATTTTGCTACTCAAATTGTGATAGTTTTATCATTGGGAGCTCTTTCCCTTTGTTTCTATGTGCCTTTGATACACCACCATCATTGTGTGCAGGTTTTTGTTTTGGTTTGGTTTTGGTTTTGATTTTTTTTAATACCTTCTTACTTTCTAGAACTGCAGGATTCTCCAGGCTCATCTTGTATATTTCATGGCTCAGGCACTGAATCACCATTTTCTCCACAGAGCACTTGTACCTTGTATTGGAGAATAACATCAGAAATCAAGATCTAGATGTGTTCTCGATTTCTTAAAAGTGTTTTCACTTTTAAGTGGGAGCTTAAATACTGAGTATACACGGACACAAAGAAGGGAACAAAAGACACAGAGGCCTGCTTGAGGGTGAAAACTGAGAGGAGGATGAAGATAAAAAACCTACTTATCAGGTACTATGCTTATTACCTGGGTGACAAAACAATCTGTACACCAAACCCCTGTGACACGGAATTTACCTATACGGCAAACCTTCCTATGTATTCCCAAACCTAAAATAAAAATTAAAAAAAAAACGGAATGCTAAGTGTGCTTATTGTTACAAGAAAATCAATGCTTCTAGGCTCTCTCAACTGACAAAGGAAAGAAATACATATGCAAATACAAACCCATGTATACCCTACACATTATCTATCATCTATCTAAATTTACATAAGATGAAACATGAATTGATACCGATTTCTCCAACTCTAATTGAATACCACAGACATCATTCTAGTGGTCTCATCTTGTTGGTTTGTTAACTTCCACCGTAAAAGTGAGAAATCTGCATTAAGAAGACTATGTTCAGCTTTGAAAGAAAGTGTCAAATCATTTTCCAAAGTAGTTGTACCAAGTGTTCAATATACTCAATTATTCAATGCAAATGTACATGTACAGGAGTTCCAGATTGTTCACATATGCCCTGTGGGGACAAGATATGATCTTTTACTGTGCAGAGTTTATGTACAGATTATATTGCCTTCAGTCTTACAGAATCCAACCTTCTCCAAAGTTGCTTAGGTCATCACCATTTCTGCATTGCCTTCAGGTAGGTTGCTTCATACATTGGTAAATACAGTTAGATTCTTTTATCACACTCAACATTCCATCCTGGGATTCCTTGACTTCCTATTTCTTAATAATTTGCATTTATCAGCTTTCACGTTCTATGCTGCAAAGTGCAACAGGTTTTGACAATTGCATAGTAGTATGAATCCATCATTAGGGTGTTATACAGAGTAATTTCAATGCCCTAAGAAAATGCATGTGCTTCATGAGTTCAGCCTCTGCCCAAACCCTTGACAAACACTGCTTTATTTATACTTTCTATTGTTTTGCCAATAAATTGCAATCATGTAGTAGATAGACTTTACAGAATGCCTTTCTTCATTTAGCAGTATTCATTTGAGATTCATCATGACTTTGAATAGCTTGATAGTTTATATCTATTTATTGCTGAATAATATTATACAATATATTTTTCTGTTCCATATTTAAGAATATATTGGTTGTTTCCAGTTTATTGTGATGATGTATAAAGCTGTTGTTAATATCTACATAAAGATTTGTGTGGGGACAATTTTTCAAATCACTGGTTAAGTAACCAGGATCACAATGGCTGGATTGTAAAATAAGCCTATGTTCAGCTTTGAAAGAAACTGTCAAACTATTTCCAAAAGTGAATGTAGCAGTTTACATTCCCACCAGCAATGAATGGAGCACTAGTTGTTCTGAATCTACAGCAGTTGATATTGTTTATTCATTTTTACTTTAGCTATTCTAATAGGTGTGATGTTATACCTTATGGATTTAATTTGCATTTCAAATAACAAATAATGTTGATCATCTTTTCATCTGTGTATCTTCTTACATGAGGTGTCTATTTAGATCTTTTGCCTATTTTGTAATTGTGTCATTTGTTTAGTTTTAGGTGTTCTTTGTGTATTTTTTAGTGTTCAGTTTTAGGTGTTCTTTGTGTATTTTAGATACAAGTCATTTGGGGAAAAAAAAAAAAATGACTGTTTCTAGTTGAGGAGATTAACTGCTGGTTCAAAACCTATATGTGATTTTTTTAGACCTGACCACAGGCAACTACAAAGGCTTTACCTGGCAGGACTCATGGGAATAAACTGCCCTCCCACAGACCAGACTGGGTGCACAGCCAGTTCATTACAGTCTCTGAAGGGAGTTGCAGTTGAGAACTCACGGCCTTTTAACTGGTCAGGCTCTTACCGTATTTAAATTCCTAGTGCCTTCATTCCTAGATCTCTTTATCTGAGATCTAGGACAGAGAGCTCTTCTTCAAGTACCTCTGCTGAGACCTCCTGGAGGAGCAGAAGGTGGGAAAACTTCAAGATATGCTTTTTTCCCACTTTGACTCAGCACAGTAATTTTTCACTCCTAGCTCTTCCTCCTCATCCTGCCCCTGACACCAGGGTCTATAAAGCTGCCTGACCCTATTGTTTGCGACTTCCTCAAGAGAGAAATGATCCACCTCTCTGTGCAACACAAACGCCTCCATCTGTGTGCCTTTCTGTGGGAGAATTGAGACAGAGAGTTGGGGCTTCCTTTGGTTTTAGACTCTTGCTTATGCCATCACAGCATGTGATTAAAGCTTTAACTCCTTTATTTTTAACTTGTTGCTTTAATTGGATCCTCCAACACTTGCTTTAATTGGAGTCCCCTGATTCTAGGTTTTTATTTCTCTTTACAGTGTATTTCAGGGAAACATAGATATTAATTTTTAAAAAGTCTAACTTATCAATTTTTTTTCTTTTTTTTCTCTCAGGATTGTGTTTTCAGTGTTGTGTTGAAAAACTTGTCACCAAAACCAAGGTCATATAGATTTTCCCTTATGTTTTATTTTGTAAGTATTATAGTTTTACATTTTATTTTTAGGTCTATGAGCCATTTTGAGACAATTATTAAGAATATAATTGGGTCTCTGCACAGGTATTTTTTTTTCCTTTTTGCACATGGATATCCCATTGTTACAGAAACATTTGTTATAGTCTATTCTTTCTTAATTAAATTGGCTTTCAAACATTGTCAAAAATTAATTGATTGTATTTTATTGGTTTGTTGCTGGAAATCAATTTTGTCCAATTTACCTATGTTTTTATTATTTTATGAATAATATCCTGTTTTGATTCTTATAACTGTGTAATTAATATAGAAATTGAGTAGTGTGAGTGTTTTTATATTTTTGAGCAGTATCTTGTAGCTATTCTAGGCATTTTGCCTTTCTATATAAACTTTAGAACAGGTTTATTAACATCAATAATAGTCTGTTGGGATTTTGATTGGGATTGCATGAAATGCACAGACCAAGCTGGAAAGAATTGACATTTTAATAATATCAAATCTTTCAATCCATGAACACGGAATATTTTTCCATTTATTTAATTATTTATTGATTTTTTTCACCATATTTTGTAGTTTTCTGCAAACAGATTCTGGACATATTCTATCAAATTATGTAAAGATTAGAACTTCCCTCTGCTTCTATTTTCTGAGAGATTTTGTATAAATTGGTATTATTTTTTCTTAAATGTTTGTTAAAATTATCTAGTAAAACCATACATCTCTGGTGCTCTCTCTTTTGGAAAATTTGTGATTATTTAATTTATTTAATATATTTTGAAATATTCAAGGTATTATTTCTCCATTTTTCATTTTTGGTAGTCCTTTAAGAAACTGTTTCATTTTACCTAAGGCAGAAAATTGGTGGCTTTGAGATGTTTGTTGTATTTTTTATTTAAATGTTACTGCCCATCAGTTGATAGTGATGGATCCCTCTTACTCTGATGTTGTAATTTGGGTCATCTCTCTTTTTTTCTTGATGATTCTGGATAGGGGTTTTTGAATCATATCAATCTTCTTAAAGAAAAAGCTTTAACTTTTTTCTAATTTTAGTTTTTATTTTTGTGAGTACATAGTAGACATATATATTTACGAGGTACATGAGATGTTTTGATACATACATGCATTATGTAATCATCACATTATGGAGAATGGGGTATCCATCCCCTCAAGCACTTATCCTTTGTTTTAAAGACCAAGATTTTGGTTTCATTTTATTTGTTTTGTATTTTAATATTCTTGATATTTTTCTAACATTAATTTTAATTTTATGCTACTTTCTGACTGCCAACTCAGTCTTTATTCTCTAGTTTCTTAGAGACTTAGGTTATTGATTATAGATCTACCATATTTTCTAATATATGAATTTAGTTCAGTAAATTTATCCTAAACATTGGTTTTCCTACACTGTGCAAATTTTGATTAATTTTATTTTTATTTTTGTACCAGTTTATTGCTGCAGAGGCTTCTGTTCCAGGTAAGCAGATGTTGGCCGTGACTCTCTGGAGTTATCTATCACCCCAGATACTGGATTAAAACTTTGCCTTGCAAATTCAATTCTCTGTTGGTCAAAGAAAATTAATCGATTTTAAGCTTTTCCAATTCATCTTGTTTTAAAGATAGAAGTCATGACTTCTAAGCTTTTTAAATGTCAGAGCTGGAACTAGAAGGCCACAATTATATATTTTAAGAACATAAAATGTCTCCCTTATTCCTACTATACAATTGGCTATAAATACTTGTCAGCTATGCTTTCTTCCTTCGATAAACCTAAATTGGCATACAATCACTGAGTTCCAGGTACTCAGCAAAGTGTCTAAGATTTAGTAACGACACAACTTGACCTTTGTTTTCCAGGAGACTTTAAAGCTTTTATTCGCCTTTTACATTATACCAAGTAGTTTTCACAGCTGCAGAGAAGTCACTCTTCATCTTTCCAATTAGAGTTGTTTTACTCAAATGCTACTTGCATTCAGTATGCAATTTTATCATTTCACTCTGCTATAAATGACAGTTACCCAAGCTACCAGTTAACAATAGAAATAATATGTAGGAGCATCACACTAGAGAAAACTTCAACAAACTAGAGTTAGAGCACAAATAATTGAATGAGAAGCTTCTGAATTTTTAAAATATTATTCAATGTTATAGAAGTGTTTCTCTTTCATATTTACCTAAGCCCATTCTCTGAGTCATATGTCAGGCACTTAATAATAGTTTCTTGTCTCTTGTGCATCTATAACTGAGTTCCTAAATATAGAAGTTATCATCTGGTACAATTATACTACTGATTGCTATAAAGTTCACAGAAATTTCAGAAAATCTCTTCAAAAATCCATTATCCTGTGTTGTGTGTTAGATTAATCCTAAGTACTGTATTTTTGTAGTGGATAAATTTGGATTTTATAATTAATAGCTACTTTTCCTATAATACATGAAGGGATATTAATGAATAGAATAGATAGTAAAAACAAGACAAAACAAAGCAAATTGATAAGAACCTTTACATGTTCAGATTTTTAAAAAAACTTTAGAATTGATTTTGGAATGACGTAATCTACAAGACAGTTTGTTCCGCTGGCAAGTGAATTCAGTTCTATTTTTCCAAGAATTGAATTCAATTTTGAGTTAAATAGCCCATTTACCTGTCATTTCTCAGAACCTCTGAAACTGTTTCACTTTTTACATCTACACTTTCAATTAGAAAGAAAATTTTGATCTGAGGCAAACAAGAAGATTCAGCTTTAAGTCCAGTTTTATTCTGCTGTTTCCAAAATTCAGAGGGAATTTAAGTTAAATCTTGTAGTCAGACACTCTTTAGATAACTAGCTTAAGACATACTCTCTCATTCTCTGGAGTTAGGTCCTTTCTGAAACACTTCTAGCATCATCATTCTTATTTATATTTTGTTGTTTTATGAATGTATCACTTCTCTTGTAATGTATTTTCTTGTGTATCTGTGGAAAATTTTAGAAGATTGAAAGTATCTTTTATGATGATTTCGTTTAAATAAAGCCATTAAAGAGGTATTTTAAGTTAAGCTGTGGTTCATGCCCACCTTCTCTGGAAGAAGTTCAAATTATTGTTTTATTATTTAGTAAATATGTAACCTGGACAACTCACTTAACCTACCATTGCTTCAATTTCTTCATCTGTAAACTAAAAAACTAACAATAAACTGTTCAGCTACTAAACAGAGTACTTATCAGATTAAATGACTTAATATAAGTAAAGTTATCTGAGGGTACTGGTTAAGAGCATGGATTTTTAAAAACTAAACCAAGAACATAGCACAAGATCTACTTTTAGGCAGAGATAGATTCCAGATCATATTAACTTTTCTACTTGTGCCTGGAGTAATTATTTTTCCTCCTACTTTAAAAAAATAAGCCATTAAGCCATTTCTGATTTACATAAAATAGTGTGATTCTAGTCTGATTTCTTTATTTTTCTTGTAGGCACCTGAAACAATGACACCCATCTTTGATTCTCTCAGGTCTTATAATGGAAATGGTCTTCTTTTGCCTCTGGCACAATGATATTTTCTTTACTTGTGTTTCATATCACATCTGTTTCGTTCAGTCTCTCTCTCTCATTCTCTTTCTCTTCCTCCCTCCTTTCTTCCTCTTCTCTTTCTCCTTTTCTTCCTCTCCTTATCCCTTAACTCTTTATTTTTTCTTCCCACTCAAGCTTCTTGAGTTGTCTATGCTTGTTTGCTACATGTATTTTATTTCTTTCTTTCACCCTTCAACTGACTGTTGTCTGTTTGCATCCCAAAACACATATTAATGTTGTTCTCCAAGATCTCTATTGATCATTTGCATCTTTTACCTACTTTAAATCTCTGCATTATTTTTCACTGTATGCCATTCATTTCATCTTGATATGTTTTCTAATGGGACAACAACCTTATCTAGTTATCTTCAAACTATCTGAGATTCGACTTCAAGGATGACAATTTCCTTACCTTTTCTATCAATAATCAAGATATTCCTTTCTAGTTCTCTCTTTCTTCTGGCATAGTCCATTCTCCTTGGGCAATACTACCTACATCTATAGTTTTAATTATTCCCAAATCTACACCTTCATGACTTCTCACTCTCTCTTAAGTTTATCCATGTATCCAAGTATCCAACTGTCTTCGGTGTTTTATTTTTTCTAGATGCTTATTAGTTCCATTATGCTCCAACAATTTTGGCTGCTCATTTTAGGACAATTAATTTAGGAAAGAACTGTAATTTGGGGCACCAGCAACTTAATTATACTTCCCAAAATATAGATAAAATGTACACCTCTTGATAAAGTGACTATCTGTTAAAATACTTTTGCAATACAAGATGAACTTGATATAGCATGGTATATAAGATACTCCATGACATAACCCCAGCTTGTAGATCTCGGCAATCCTTGTGAAATTTAGGCCTTCTATGAATATGGTAAGTGTAAAAAACTGCCCATACTCTGCCCTTTTCCACCTTAATCTTTAAACTTAAAGTGTCTTATTACATCATTTATAGTCTCACTGATTGAAACTACTCTAAAATAGAATAAGTAGTCAATGAATTTTTTTCTAAGTCATTAGCTATTGTAGGTTTCCAAAATTATGTCATTAATGGCTCAACCATTAAAATATTCATTATTTTTTATATTTAGAAACATAGGTGAATAGTGTATTTATCTTGTAGACTTAACTTAGAAAGTGACAGTAAATAGTTAATTAAATGTCAACTGTGGCATTATTTGGCAACTTTTTATAAAGAAAACTGAGCTTCAGTTACAATAGAAACTTGGATTTTTACTTCTAATTTGTAGATTCCACATTTTGTTTCTTTTCAGACTACTAGTTACAGTTATTGACTTATTTATAATTAGATCTGGAGTCCAGATGTGCAAACTTCCTTAAATCAAATGTTACTTTTGTTTTCATCAATTTGTTTTCATTATATGAGAAAGCATATTAGAGTGGCTATTAAAGATCTAATGTATTCCATTTACTGTGACATTTTTTTCAACCCAAAAGCTGTTTTGCTATTATGTATTAGTTAAGATTTTAAATATAATATATTTTATCTTTTTTTAACTTTTATTTTAAATTTGGGAGTGCAAGTGCAGGTTTGTTACATAGGTAAAGTTTGGTCATGAGTTTGTTTTACAGATTATTTCATCAAACGGGGATTAAACTTAATATGCATTAGTTATTTTTCTTGATGCTCTTCCCACCCTCCACCCTCCAAAAGACTTCAGTGTGCATTGTTCCACTCTGTGTATCTATATGTCTCAACATTTAGCTCCCAATTTAAGTAAGAACATGTGGTAATTTGTTGTCTGTTCCTGTGTTAGTTTGTTAGAGATAATGGCCTCTAGCTCTATCCGTGTTCCTGCAAAGAACATGATTTCATTTTTCTTAATTGCTGTGTAGTATTCCACAGCATATATGTGCCACATTTTCTTTACCCAGTCTATCACTGATGGACATTTAGGTTGATTCTATGTCTTTGTTATTGTGAAAAGTGCTGCAATGAACATGCACATGTTTGTATCTTTATAATAGAATGATTTATATTTCTTTGGGTACATACCTGGTAATGGAGTTGCTGGGTTAAGTACTATCTCTGTATTTAGGTTTTTGAGGAATCACCACAGTGTCTTCCACAATGACTGACTGGCAGGGATGAATCTCTTAAGTGGAAATATTTATAGCAAAGAAAAAGTAAAGAAATACATACCTGTACTCTAAGAGGAATTTATTGGTGAGAAAAAAATTGGTAAGATAGGTACATAAAACATTCTATAAGGAACTCACAAAAAGAAGACAGTAAAAAGAAAAATGGTAAGTGAGTTTTCAAAATTTTGATATATATGTTTAGCCTGGTAATTATAACAAGGCTTATATTTCTTCAAGGATTATTCTCATAATTATTCTTATATATCTCAATGGTAGGTAAAACATGGTGGGTAAAAACAAGAAAACAAAACAAAACAAAAATAAAATCTATAGATTTGGTATTATGTTACCAGGTTTGAATCCTAGTTATATTATTTATTGATCATAGGGCTGTGGCTAGGATATTTAACATCTCTTAGCTTCATTTTCCTCATTAATACAATAAAATTAAAGTACAATTTTAAGGTTAATATAAAAATAAAGTGAGGTTATATAATTAAAGGACCTGGAGCATTGTAACTTTTAATTACTTGTTAATTTTCTTCCTATCTGTAGTAATAAAAATATGATTATCTTTTTTCTTAATTAATACTTAGGAAATATGTTCTATTTTTTCTCTGAATTTTGAATGTATTCATATGGAATCCTAAAAGGAAGTTGAAATGTTATTTTTTTGTAGTAATTGTTGCAAAGTGATTATTTTAAATTAATTATGCACAACTATTAAGCTTTTGTTTTTAGATTTGGTAGTTGTTAATCATTAGAGGTAGGTTGGAGATGGCTCATTACCAGTCTAAAAGGAAGGAACCTCAGTCTCTATTTTGTCAGACTACATACATTCATAAGAAGATAAGCAGTAACATTTTTATATCTAAATCTGTCATCTGGGATGAATGTCAGCTGTTTTTCCCCTGTGGTACGCAAAAGCACTAAGATAGTTTGGAATTTTGCTCCCCCCAAATCTCATAGGGGCAATGTAAGAATAGTCTAACACAGAAAATTGGTACTGAGTAGTGAAGCATTGCTATAAAGATACCTGATAATGTGTAAGCAGCTTAGAAACTGGATAACAGGGCTGGGCATGGTGACTCACACTTGTAATCCCAGCACTTTGGGAGGCCAAGGAGGGTGGATCATGAGTTCAGGAGATCGAGACCATCCTGGCTAACATGGTGAAACCCCATCTCTACTAAAAAGTACAAAAAATTATCTGGGTGTGGTGGCAGGCACCTATAGTACCAGCTACTCAGGAGGTTGAGGCAGGAGAATGGCATGAACCAAGGAGGCAGAGCTTGCAGTGAGCCGAGATTGCACTACTGCACTCCAGCCTGGGCAACAGAGACAGATTCTGTCTCAAAAATAAAACAACAAAACAAACAAAAAAACAAAAAAACTGGATAATGGGCAGAGGTTGGAAGTTTGTAGGACTCAAAAGAAGATGGAAAAATAAGAGAAAGTTTGGCACTTCTTAGAAACTGGTTAAATTGTTGTGACCAAAATGCTGATAGTGATATGGAGAGTGAAGTCCAGGCTGATGAGGTCTCAGACGAAAATTAGGAACTTATTGGGAACTAGATCAAAGGTCACCCTTGTTATGCCATAGCAAAGAACTTGGCTATATTTTGTTCATGTTCTAGGGATCTGTGAAAGTTTAAACTTAAGAGCAATGACTTAGGGTACCTGGCAGAAGAAATTTCTAAGCAGCAAAACATTTAAGATGTAACCTGGCTGCTTCTAACAACCTATCTCAGATACGGGAGCAAATAAATGACTTAAAGTTGGAAGTTATAATTAAAGAGAGAGCAGAGTATAAAAATTTGGAAAACTTGCAGCCTAGTCATGTGGCAAAGAAAGAAAAAAAAAAAGAAAAATCTAAACGTGTTGTGGAATAACCACTTGCTAGAGATATGAGCATAACTAAAAAGTAGCCAAGTGCAAATAGTGAAGACTATGGTAAAATGGCCTTGAAGACATTTCAGAGATCTTTGAGGCAGCCCCTCCCATTATGGGGGTCCAGAGGCTTAGGTCTAAAGAATGGTTTTGTAGGCTAGACCAGGAGTGTCACTGACCTGCACTACATTGGTAGGCTTCTCGCATCCAGGCCCCTGTGACAGCCTTGACTCAAAGGGCCCCATGTACAGCTTAGGATGGCAAATCCAGAGGGTACAAGCTGTAAGTCGTGATGACTTTGAGGTGGTCTTAAGCCTGCAAGTTCGCTGAGTGCAAGAGGAAGCCTGACAGCCTCTGCTTAGATTTCAGAAGATGTGTGAGAAAGCCTGTGTGACCAGGCAGAAGTCACTGCGGGGACAGAACCCTCACAGAGAACTTCCAGTAGGGCAGTGTCAAGGGCAAATATAGTGTTGGAGGTAACACACAGAGTCCCCACTGGGGCACTGCCTGGTGGAGTTATAGGAAGGGAGCTGCCACCTGCCAGACCCCAGAAGGATAGATTCACTGGTAGCTTGCACCCTGTACCTGGAAAAGCCACAGGTACTCAACTCTAACCCATGTGAGCAGCCACAGGACCTGTACTCTGCAAAGCCACAGAGGTAGAGCTTCCCAAGGCCTTGGGAGCTCACCCTTGCACCAGTGGGCCCTGAACGTGGGACATGGAGTCAAATGAGATTATTTTGGAGCTTTAAGATGTAATGACTGCCTTGCTAGGTTTTGAACTTGTATGTGGCCTGTTACCCCTTTCTTTTGGCCAATTTCTCCCTTTTGAAATAAAAATGCTTATCCAATGCCTGCACCCCCATTGTATCTTGGAAGTAACTTGTTTTGGTTTTCCTGGTTCATAAATGGAAGAAACTAATCTCAGATGAGACTTTGGACTTTCGACATTTGAGTGATGCTGATGATTCTATTTTGCAATGTGAGAAGAACATGAGATTTGGGGACCAAATGTGGAGTGACATAAGTTGAATATTGGTTCTCCCAAACCTCACGTTGAAATGTAATCACCAGTTTTGGAGGGGGGTGGGGATTGGTGGGAGGTGATTGGATCATGGAGGCAGATTTCTCATGAATGGTTTAGTACCACCGTCTTGGTGCTGTTCTCACAATAGTGAGTGAGTTTTCAGAGTTCCAATTGTTTAAAAGTGTCTGGCACCTTCCCATCTCTCTCTCTTGCTCCTTCTTTCACCATGTAATGTGGCTGCTACTTCTTCATCTTCCATCATGAGTGAAAGCTCCCTAAAGTGTTTCTTTATGGCAATGCAAGAATGGCCTAACACAGGTACTAGCATTGAAAAATTCACCTGATTCTATAAGTAGGGTTAGGCTAAATAATCAGGCAGTCTGAGGTGATAAAAGGTATTCTTGGAACCAATAACTCAGCTCAGAACCAGTTAAAAGTCAAATGGAGGATGCTATCCCTTAGTCTACAGGGCAAGGTTTCACTTGATTCTTACACCTTGACCATACAAAAGTGTGAAGGTTGTAGAAACTATTTTAAATAAAACAGCTTGAACACTAGTAATTTCATTAATGGGGATCCATTTTTAACATTCATTATGCTAATTGGTAAAGCTCCTGATGTTGAGTCAAGATGTAGATGTTAGAAATGCTTGATGAATTTACTTCTGCAGTATGGACTTCCTAACTTTAAATGTTAGCTGACCCCCTGGGGAAAATGATTGTCAACTAGATCCCCATAGTGTCTAGATTAACATAAATGCACATATATTGATTTAACATGGTCAATTCTGAAATATTTGAATATAAATTATAGATCTTATATAATTGTACCTTTAATCATATTTTCAAAATAGCAAAATTAAGTGAAAACTGGCTTATAAAATCCAGAGTGTAATGTCCATTGGATTTACAGAAGTATCAGATGGATAATAGATTGATCTTAATTTTGCCCTTTAAATTAAATGCCAGAGTAGTATAAACCTGAGAGAATGTAAATTTGGGAACCAGAGTTGTATCCTCTGATCTTCTCTCATAATAATAGTCTTCAAAATTGCAAGAAATAATCCTAGCACTTTGGGAGGCCAAGGCAGGTGGATGGCTTCAGTGTAGGAGTTCAAGACCAGTCAGGCATTGTGCAAAAATGCATGTCTCTACAAAAATGTGAAAATTAGCCAGCCATGGTGGCATGTGCCTATAGTCCCAGCTCCTCAGGGGGCTGAAGGAGGAGTATTGCTTGAATCTTGGAGGTTGAGGCTGCAGTTATCCATAATTGACCGAGCCACTGCACTCTAGCCTGGGTGACAGAGCAAGAATTTGTCTCAAAAAAAAAAAAAAAAAAAAAAAAGCAACAAAAAACGTGCCAAATATAAGATGTTATCTCATGGAACTAGCATGAAAAAGGATGATCTACATGAGTTGATTCACTAGTTGTATCTATTAAAAATAACCGCTTCATATAAACTAATACTACCTAATATTATTGATAGCTTAGTCATGTCAGATGTTATTCCTTGACCTTTTACATATAGTATTCATTCCTCAAAATAATCTCATAAATTACATACTATAATCATTATTTAATGAAGATAAAACCACTGAGGCAGAGAGCTTTTAAGTAACTTGCCTAAAGTCTAACAGGTAGAGAATTGATAATGTAGAATTAAAACGTAGGCGTGTGGCTCTGGAGGCCATACTCTCCAATGCTATAATACATTGATTGTGTCACAGTGTGTCTATGGGGCTGACTTCATGGACCTATGACCTGTCCAGTTGCACAGGGTACCATGCTCACATGGATCTGCTCTTGGTTTAATGCTGTGCTGCTGCCATTTTGGCATTCTTAATAATTTGCAACAAAAGACCCCACATTTTCATTTTGAATTGAACCCCACAAATTATGTAGCCAAACCTGTGTATGACTGTCTTGACCATGAAATAATACACTTCATAGGTAGAAATGATATGAGGAAGTTCCTCTCACCGACAATCATTAGAATGTGTAATTCAAACCAGTGGGAGAAAAATGAAACCATCACTAAATAAGATATTAATTACACTTTTTGTATGGCAAATAATGAATTGTTCTTTATAACAAATAAACATAAACCAAGTCGTCTCACAACTTCCTTAGGAGTATAAGCACAAGAATATAATTACTTATCTTCATACTTACCATAAAAGGGAATATTCAAGAAATCTTAATATATTGGGAGTTTCAAACATACTTCTGTTGCCAAAATATTATTGGAGGAATGAGAGTCTATTGTTGAAAACTTAGAAAATAAAAAGACATAGTGCTTAGCAGTAAAATATCAAATTAAATCTAATTAGTAAATATGTTATTCTTCTCACCTGTTAATATTAACAGCAAAGTAATATTAATGTTTTCAATAGCTGAAAAAAGGCACCATGAACTGTGCATTACCATAAAAATTTGAGGTAAAATTACAAAACCTAGTTTTTCATATATGCATAAATATAGTTTTCACTGATTAGTAATTTAATTTTTTAAATAAATAAATGCCTGAAATTTAAAACAGCATTATTATAAAATTACAAATGTTTCTTTTTTTTTTTTGCTGAGTAAAACAAATGAGCAAAATTCAATTCTTGTTACAAAAGTGTTATATTTCTGAGTACATTTATGAGAGAGATTTCTGGATTTAATTTTCCTCATCTAAGCCATGTAGCTTAGCAATAGTGTCATTTGGGATAAATATATTTTCTTTACAAACTAGCTAATGCAGATTTTATGGATGAATAATTTGCATAAGTTTTGTTTCTGCCACCTTGTATTTACTGAAGTTTTATTTGACACCACATGATACATTTATGTATGATCACTTGGATTTTATCTTTTGAGGTAATTTGCCTTACATCATATTAAGTTCCAATTTATCAAAGTAAGAAGTGACTTCCGATAATCATAACCCTGAAATATATAAAAAAAACTATTTGGCATGTGCAATTACTCATTTCAGACATTCTTTTACATTTGAATCTAAAATTCGTGTACAAAATTTTATAAAATAAACCAAAGTAACACTCTATAAATATTCAACATCTGCTATTTTTAAAAGCCTGAACTCATTTCACTAATTGTCAT
Organism: Papio anubis; assembly: GCF_008728515.1. Lineage (NCBI taxonomy): Eukaryota > Metazoa > Chordata > Mammalia > Primates > Cercopithecidae > Papio > Papio anubis. The sequence continues at coordinate 109,666,702 of NC_044983.1, forward strand.
GTGCTGATGTGGAAAATAACTGAAAGATCAATTTCTTCCCGGATGTGCAGTTTAGCCAATATAAAGCCTGTTCAACAACAGCAAGAAACAAAAGTAGATATAAATCATTGAATTAAATCTTATTACAGTCTAAGTGCTTCTCCTCTAATGATACTCACATAATTCTTATTGTATAATTCAAAAATATTAGAATAATTACAATACCGTAGAATGCACATCTCTTAGAAGCATTAGAGTATTGTTAATTCTGACAGATTTCTATAATCCAAGTCACAGTCTTCTTTGCAGACTGTGTGATTATCTTACTTATGACTTATTCCTAATGTAAACAATATCTCCATGGAGAAAATATATTACTATTTAATGGCAATTTTAAAAAGCATTAAATTTGTTCATATTGTTGGATAAAGAACAGTATTACAGTGTATATTAAGCACCAATCCTATGCATAGTACTTTGGTAAAATTAAAAGGACCAGAAAGAAAAAACATAACTACATTGCAATTGAGATGATATTAAAAATCATAAGTAGAAAAACAAAGCAAAGTCTTATAACAGATATTGAATAAAATAGACTCTCATTACTATGGAACACAAAAGAGGAAGAAAAGTATTGTTATGAAATACCTATGTCTAGATATTGGCTTCTTGATGATTTTTTATCTTTTATTCCTTATTGTATTCATTCCTTTAGTTATTTAAATATCCAGCAAAGGTTTTTGGACATCTTTGAGTAGAGAATACTTAAGTAATTATGTCATATGGATCTGAGGATATGAACTTTATGATTAATTCCTGTGAATAAGTTATGAAGTTTCTGTTATAGTGGTCATAAATGTAGGTAAGAATCCATTATGTGTCTGGGTGGGAGTACAGAATGGAGAGCTGAAGATTATCTCTGATTACATATGAAAGTTCCACTGTGAAGTTATTGGTCAATGTTTTCTGGGGAAAGCACTTCAATGTAGGCAAAGTCTTTCTAACCTAAAGAAATTTAGAGTTAAATATAGGGAAAAAAAAATCAAAACAACATTTTGATATTTTGTGTATTTTGTGTTTCTTTTTTTACCTGCAATGTATGAAATGTGTTTCCTTTGTTTTGATTTCTTGGGCAGACCAAAGGGTAAAATATCCAAGCTGAGATATAACTGCCAAACAAGTTCACTAAACCCAGCTACAGGAGATGCATAGGGTTTTGATTGACATACATTCATCTGATTCCTTCCACCTTGATGTCTCTGATGAAGTAGCAAGGCAAAAATGTTCAATCTTTCTCCCGTCTTCTTCGGATTCATTAACATATCATATCCTTGAAGTAATTCCTGTCTCATTGATGTCTCATTTGATTTATCTAAAAGAACCTTCGGCTGGACATCAATACCCATATTTTTAAAAATTGTGTGTTTTATTGGGCCCAGAGACGCTACTTTTCCCTGTGCCATTCTTTGCAAATAACTGAAGCCCACATTAGCTGTTAGATCTGCTGTTCCTGGGGCAATTAAGACATCATGAAACTTGTGGCCACAAAACCCTCTGAAGTCATCTGTCTTTGTTCCATCATGACCATAATCAGCACCCAGTGCAGCACCTCCAGTTAGTGCAATGCATTGAGAAAGTTCCTTAGTGATAACACCAGCATCAGGAAACACTTCAACGTGATCGATTGTTTAATCTAGTGACTTCAGCCATTGAGACAATCTACTGTAATTGTGATTTGAATTAAAATTTTGATTAAGTGAATAAAATGGAGCTATTTATTTCACAAATATATAATGTTATTGCAGTATTTAAGACTATAAGGGCCCCTTATATTGATAAAGCTAACACTTACTTGGGAAGGTTTTGGTAGTCAGGCAATTGAAGCAAATTTAATGGAAATATTAGCTGGGCATAATGGTATGCATCTGTAGCCCCAGCTACTCTGGAGGGAAAGTTGGGAGTGACTGAGCCCAGAAGTTTGAGGTTGCAGTGAACTGTGATCAGGAAATTGCACTCCATTTCAGTCAAAATATGCTGAAATTTATAAATTAAAATAATTTATAAGTTAATACCAAACATTTGGAAAATATTCACTTTTAAAAATTGTAATGTTAATAAATCAAATATTAATATTTAAAAGAAATTATGAAGTAATTTTTACTATACAAAGAAATGCTGCTTTCCAGAACACCTATAAGTTCATATTCACATACAGTCCTGCTCCATGTGTGTTATGGATAACATACACTTGACTTTCTTCTCCATCTATGCTTTTTCTATTCTCCTCACCACGAATTCCCCAATTAATACTCTGTTTCCACCTATTGAAGTAGTAGTCACATTTAAAGGACTGAGCTTAAATTTCATTATTCTATAATGTTTTCCAGATCCCTTTTTTAAAAATAAGGGGTTTTTTTTTTGTATTTTTTACTAATTTTTCCCAGTGATACTACTTTGCTCAATCATAACACAAGTAATAAAATATTACACTAATTTACTTTAAATGTTTGCAAATATCTGTCCCCTTCTCTATATTGCAAGCTCCTTGTATTAAAGAGACTATTATAAATTTGCTTTGAATAGACAACCATTAGATTATAATATCAAAATCAGCCTATCATGCCTAGCCAGCCTATAAGCAAATACTTAGCCTTGATTGTAAAAAAACAATATATAGTATGTTAGATGAGAAAATAGTTACCAATATGAGATAAATTCAATTCAAACCCTACATTTCAATACTTTTAAGTCTGTTTTACACAATTTCTATTATAAAACAGGTATTCGCTAACTCATTGGGGATCCATTTGGACAAAAGTTGATTCAGTAAATTTCATGTAATCAGTAACATTGAGTTGAGAAAAAAATCAATGAATAACTAATTGTAACTAAAGTGAACAGTCAATAAATTGAACTTTATATTTTCCACATGTTCTATTTTAAGGCATTTGATTTAAAAGCCAAATAATTTTTTCAGTTCATTGAATAAAAGTTGGTAACATGAATAACAGGGATTAAAGCTCATAAAACAGCTTTATGAAAATAAAGATCAAATACAGCCAATTACATGTTATAATTAAAACATGCATTTAAAAGGTGACTTGATAATAAACAAAATTTATCATACATGTTAGAGTATTAAAAAATCTAAATACTTTAGATTAAAACATTCCACTCTGTTTTTGAAGAACAGTTTTGAAGAGCAGAGCAGATTCAGTTACATGACCAAAGGTAGCCCAGCCTATAGAATTTTATAAATTTCAAAATCTTATATGACAAGAGCATTTGAATAACTTCTTATTCTTGGGAAATATTTACATAATGTGCCTTCTTTATTGTAATTCTCTTGCCATTAAAATTACAATGATGTTTTCTTTCTACGTTTTTGTCTTTAATACAGCAGCCTGCCATATTGCTGAAGGTTTGTGAGACATAGCCTAGAAGTTTATTATCAATCCTCATTGGTTGAGGCTCCTCCTGCTGTAGTTGAAAACTGTCTACTGCTAAAAGAAGAGAGAATATACTAGAAAAAAATAAAGTTATTTGATGTGTTTAATTTTTTTCTGATACTTCCTGTCCATTTGTTACTTCCTGTCCCTTTGTCACCGGAAGACATTCTCTATTTTTGTCCTGAGGCATCAAGTGTGTTGAGAACAACAGAATGTGGAAATTTGTGTACTTCAACATACAATGGAGTAAGACGTAAATGAAAAGTTTTGTGTGATAGAGATGTTGACAGATTTCGTTTCATCTAGTGAACACATCCAGTATTTACAACCTTACCCCATGCATATCATGCAGACTACCTGACTGTGTGTTTTGCTTCTAGATCAAGACCTATCATCCACTCTAAAACATCATGCACACGTATGAAATCCTGATTGTCTACATTTATGGAACACAGTTTAAAATAATTCAAAAATATTAATATGATAAACATCAACAAAATACAAGTTCATTTGAGATTCAACATGCATTCAACTCTTTATTTAGCTAAGAGTTATTTAATACCACATGCTGGCTACAGTGTTAGGGTCTGAAGTACATAGCCTAATATGGTTAAACTTTGACACACAAAGCAAAATGGTATTCAATTATAAAATAATGTTTACATTCTTATAGGAAAATGCTTACAAAAATTATATTAAAGCACAATGAAATGATCTATTTTAATAATTCTACACTAGAACAACAGGAATTTGTGGTTTAGAGAAGGATTTTTTGTTCGAATTAGATTTGGATAGGTCTTTCCAGAGTTAATAAAAACTTTCAGAAGGAGAAGAGAAAACGTACATTTCAGAAAATAATTAATAACATGAGCCATATCAAAGAGATACAACAAAGCATGGTTTATTTAAATAATTATGCATGGTCCAGAATGGTAATGGTGTAGGATGGTTGTATTGGAAAAAAAAAAAAAAAAAGTAGTCTATACAACAATCAAGTTAGCTTTTACCGTATTTTTAAAAACAATGTTAAGTAATTTTGAGTGATGTGGGTCACATTCTGCAGGGAATGACTAATCATAAAAGTAATTAAGCAGAAGCCTATTTGGGACAGGCATTTTTAAAACTTTAAATTAATTACCCTAATAACACTTTCTAGAAAGCAACTGTTCCCAACATGCACTTAGGGCCAAGAAACAAGCAGATATCTGTGAGTTTATTAAAATGTTGTTTGCCAGTCTTTCCTCAGAAAACAATAAAAGATTTGAGAAGAAAAGAAAAATAGCCATTTATGTAGTTTTTGGCTCAAGTTTCAAATAAAAAGACAAGGACAGATGATATATTAAGTCAAGAGCTTTCTTGATCTTGCCCAATGAATGAACAGAAAAGTAAGAGCTTCTCCCAAAATTCTCAGATGGATTGCCTCTGAAGTGCCTCCCCTTGGGTTGACTTTCTCATCTTTGGTTATTCCCTTTGATTGAGCATAAAGTGATGTGTGAAATAATTAGCAGAAGCCTGTATTGGCAGAATAGTTAACGTATCTTCATCTAAGATAAACATCTCTTCTCTTTCATCTATCTATAAGTATTCTTGATTCATCTTTTCATTAGATTTCTTTTGCAACCATAAAGCTTTACCTCATATTGCAGGATTTTCTTCACTGTTATCTTTAATCTGCAAGTTAACATTTGAACCATCACCAAAATATATCACTATGACAACCAAATAACAAGTAACCTTTATTACTTTATATTTTGAAGTTCAACAAACCATAGTCTTAAGGAGTATGTTCTGAGCGTGTCTGAAATAAAAGTGACATCATTGCAAACTGTTATAGGTTAAAAACAAGCAATCCAAAGTGAAACTAGGGCAATCTCAATTTCCTGTAAGCCACGCTAGGTAGGTGAGGTCTCTGCTTTGTTAAAATGAGTGGAAGTGTAGAGCATAGATGAGAAATAGGAGCAATCCAGGATCAAAAACATCAGTTAGTTGAATTTGGAGACAATAAAGACAAGTGTTAAAATGATCTGAGCTGGGGGCTAGAGGCTATTCATTAAAAAGAGGAAACTATTTTCATTTCTACATCCATTTTTAACCATAACACTTTGAAATATAATTTGCAATTACTTTATAAAGAGAGAACAAAAAGCATAAAGCATTGTGAGGAGGTGGAAATAAATAACTTTTAATAAAAACAAAACAAGAAGTCAAAGCAAAAAAAAAAAAAAGTCCATAAAAAGTTTAGATACAGTTTGAAATACAGCTTACCAGTTACTTTCACTATATGACTAAATTTATTTAAAACGAAAAGTGAAAAGAAAAACAAATGTGGAAATGAAACACACCCATTTTGAACCCATAATGGATGCATAGGCACACATGCACACCCACAGAGAGCTAAGCACTGAGTGCATTAAATTTAGATTATCTTAAATAAAATACTATATTCAACTCATTAATCTTTCTTTCTTGGTAATAGAGTTGTAATTGATAATTGTGACTATTATGGCACAGATTCATTTGAAAATACTCTATTATGAGATTTAATATTTTGCCATTTCCCGTAGTGCTAAATTTCGTTTATGCTAAGCTGAAATAAAATCTGGGAGAATAATTTGAAAATCAGTGGCATAAGCATGAAGACAGTAAAAACTGGACTACATAAATTTTGGGGGCAGGTACGCTCTACAAGATCTCAGGTAAATTAGGGTCAAATATAGAAAACATAATTTGTGTTAAGTAAGGATATAATTAAAAACTCTAAAGCAAAGTCATTGCAGTCTTTTTCACAAACACCTACTTTTTAATATTTTATGTATAACATAATATTAGAAAAACACAATCAATAGGAAACAAGAATGTTTAAATTAACTTGACTGAATTTTCTTCTCACTTTCCCACATGTGGTATTTTGTAAACATGTTTTAGAGTTAGGGAGTGTAAAGAAGGTGAATATTTGATTTTTTATTAGAATGTATAATAAAATCTTGAGATAAAATTATCCATGATGTTTCGACATATCTTGTATCAGTTTTTGTTCCAGACTATCTTTCCAAGAAAGTTTATACAGCAAATGTCTTTGAAAAATAGTGTTCCCCCCAGGGACAGAGGACAGATTTGTGTCTTGACTTGAAAAGTAAAGGTAACCTCTCCTTCCGAGATAAAGTTTTGGCAAGCTTGCCAGTAATCCCCTTAGAAGACTGAAAGTTCTGTAAACTCACTGTGTGTACCATCTACCTGGTCTGCTCCATATAGCTCCCATGGGATATGGGAGAGCAACAGAAACCAACTTAAACACAAAGCTTATGCTGTCTGTTATGCCTTGAGTAACTAGATTTTTTTTTGTTTGTTTTTGATCTAGGAATTTCATATGTTTTGCCAGACTCTGCAATACTGTGGGGTATGTTGTAAACTTGCAAGTAAAATAAAATTTCAGACCCTTACAATTCTTAACATAAAAATGCTCAAATTTTCAGCACTGGTTAATTAATTTTATTTTATTTTTTGGAGATGGAGTCTCACTTTGTTCCACAGGCTGGAGTGCAGTGGTGCAATTACCTGCACATAAACAGTCAATTAACATGTATTTTGTATGTTATATGTACTATCTACTATATTCTCACAATAAAATTATCTAGAAAAAAGAAAATGTTATTTTAAGAATTATTGAAAAAAGAAAACATATTTACTATTCATTAAGCAGAAGTAGATCATCATAAAGATCTTCATCCTCATCCTCACATTGAGTAGTCTTAACAGGAAGAAAAAAAGGAGGTGTTGGTTTTGCTGTCTCAGGTGTGTCAAAGTCAGAAGAGATGGAGGAGGTGAAAGGGGAAGCAAGAGAGTTAGGCACACTCAGTGTAGTTTTACACTAAATTCTACATTGTAATTTTTGACTTCTTGCTTCTTCGTTTCTCTAAAAATATTGCTCTGTGTCACCAGTCCTTCTTTCACCATTTTCTTTTGTTTAAGTGCCCAAATCATGAAAGGTCTGTGTCGTAAAAGAAGTCAAAAGCAGTCCTGAATAATTGGCAAACTTCCGCAAGATGGTCTAATGTCAAATTCTTTTCCGAAATTTCTTCTTCCCCATCTTCCTTATCATCTGGCACTGGTTCAGAGCACTTATCTCCATCAAGTCGTCTTCTGTAAATTCCTCTTGCATGGTATCTATTAGCTCTAGAATTTCTTCAAGATCCATAACTTGAAACCCTCCAATCCCTGTCTTTTTCACCGTATCCCCAATGTTTTTCATGATTTCCTCGGTGGGCTCTGTTGTAAATACTGTGAAGTCATGCACAGCATCTGGACAGTTTTCTCCAGCAGGAATTTATTGCTTCAGATTTGATGGTTTTCACGGCTTTTTCCCTGACCATGATGGCATCTTCAGTGGTGTAATCCTTCCAGACTTTCATGATGTTATCTGTATAGGGGTTCTCGTCTATAGCGTTAGTAATCCTTTCCATAGAGTATCATGTGTAATGAGCCTTTAAGGTCTTTATGATCCCCTGATCTAGAGGCTGAATTAGATACATTGTGTTTGAAGGCAATTAGACCATTTGATACCTTCTGTGTTGAACCCATGGGGTTTTAGGTGGTCAGGGTCATTGTCCAATATTAAAATAATGTCAAAATGCAATCCATTACTGAAAAGGGACTTCCTGACTTTAGGAACAAAGCATCTATCCATTACATTTCGATGGAAACAATCCAGAACGAGGGTTCTCACTGACCAGGCTTTTTTCTTGTACGATCAAAAGACTGGCAGCTGGTATTTATCTTTTCCCTTCAAGGAAGCTTTATAGATAAGCCTTGATCGTAAACCCAACTGAATTTGAACAAAATATTAGAGTTAGACTATCTCTTCCTGCCTTAATTCATGGTGCTTGCTGTTCTTTGCTAATAAATGTCACTTTTTTTCCCTAACAGAATAGTGCACTTTCATCTGCATTATGAACCTGTTTAGGCAGATATTGTTTCTTTTCAATGATTTTCTTAATGTTGTCTGGGAACTAGTCTGCTGCCTCTTGGTCAGCAGAAGTTATTTCTGCAGTTATCCTGACATTTTAAAAGCCAAAACTCTTTCTATAATAAAATTATCAAACCATCCTTTGCTGGCATTAAATTTTTCAGCTTATATTCTTCACCTTCACTTTTTCTCAAATCATATTACAGTCTACAGGTATGCTTGTCTTATAGTAGTCTTACATCCACATAAAAGCTGGATTTTGAATACAAGATAAAAAAGTATTCCACAAAAAGTGCGAGGTTTTCACACCTGCTGGTGTAGCTGCAGTGACAGCATCACAAGTTTTTTTCTTATTTTATAGTGGGTCTTATGCAGGATTCTTTTATCATAAAATGGCTGGCAAATGTATCTGCAAGACCTCAATCTATAGTACCTATCAAGCAATTAAACTTTTTCATATAATGTGATGATTTTGCCACTTGGGAGCACTGCCAGCATCACATGTACTGGGATTCTCTCAGATTTTATCATCATGTTCACTAAACAAATGCTGTCTTCTTTCTCTGGTGGTGACTTTGTTAGTAATATTGTGAAGGGAAATTGATTACTTGGAATTGACTGAATAGTCTAATTCTAATCTGGCTTACATATTAAGCAAAATCTTTTTTTTTAATTTTGTCTTGCCAAAGTCCTTGTGATATATATTTATGGCTCCAAATATCTGGTATTTCTTTTCTTTGTTTTCTGAAATATACACCTTAACAGGACATCCTGAATTTTCTAAATGTAAAAACAGCATTCTATTAAAAGAAAAGAATTAATTGAAAAATGCCATAAACTAACTTTTTTATAAAACATCTATGCAGTTTATATTGATGTTTGATAAAAATATATAAAAATTTCTTCTTTGTGTTGGTGACACATAGAACATTCCAAACTTTATGTAATATTAAATTTTATTATTAACTAATATATGTGGCAATCTAGAGTTTATAGAGAATTTCAAATATATCATTTAATTCTCACAAAAGGTATTTTATTCCATCTTTCTTTTACCTAGGAGGCAAAGGATCAAAAGGTTATCACCTTCATAAGAGAGGTTAAATTTTTTTGATTTGAAAACTGGGAATTTTATTCTCTTATATAATGCCTTTTGTGCTTTTATGCATAAATGATCTTGAAATTTCAAAAAATGCTTAATAATGAAACAATATTTTTATGTTAGTTTTATTTAAGATATCTAAAAGTGAAACTTTTAATTGTTCTGCTGTTCTCAACCTTGAAAACTTGAGCAATTAATCAGATTTATTACAGTGGTGATGATGACAAATGTAAATGAAAAGCAGGGATTTTTTGCTTTCATTAAGTATTCTGATATTCTCTATATCTTTTAATTATATGAAAATTGTGTTATATCTGTGCAGAAATATTCAAATTTTAAGTAATAGCTACTATTCAACTGTACTTTCATATTTAATTATTTTAAATACCTGTGATTCCAAAGTTTGTTTATGAGTATTTATTATTTTAACTAGTGTTTTGGATGTGTCCTTGTACATGAGTTTTCAGAATGTTACAAATGATTATGCAAGTTGAGAATTTACAGAGTCTGTGTCAACATTACAAATAATCCCAAAATACTTCACCCTCTTATGAGTTTCCATATTAATGAGGAAATTGACCTGATGCAGACCATAAGTCATACATAGACAGACACATTTAATTGTAAATTGTGGACTGAATTTTGAATTACTTATTTTTTTAACTAGGTGTTTAACTAGGTGGTTTTTTTTTACATTTTTCAAATACCATAAATACACAATAAGTAATACATATATGGTGTCAATTGAATCTTGCTTTCAAGAAGACAAATTCATACCATTAATGGTTAATGAATGATATCTAGCTTCGTAAAGATATCTGAAAAATGCTAACTGAATTATAATGAAATTTATTAATATGGGCATATTTGTAAACTATTTCAGAAAATTAGAAGCCATTTATTAATACAAGTAATGCAACAAGGGTGAATATAAGCAAAACCAGCTATCCCCATGAAGCTGTTGATATAATTTTTAACTTTTACTAATTTTTCTTGAAAATAGAGGTGAAATAGTAATCCATAGCTATTGTAAAAAGGAGGTCAATGATATGATAGAAAAAATGATCTTTAACTTTTTAATAGAAATATTTTGAATAAACTCACTTACATGTAATTTATTTTTTACCCAATTAGTACAATTCTCTTCTCCGTGACAACCTAGAGCAAGACAATTGCCTTTTCCATATTTCTTACCTTCAGATATTTGCATATAATTATTTTGTTTCCCCACAGGCTCCTCCTTTTTTAATCAACACTTTCTCATTGCCTTTAACTATTCTTCCATGACATTCTTAATTTCTAAGTTACAGTGATACATATGTATGCATATAAATTAAAATGTGCATATGCTTATGTACTCCTATGCAATCTGAAAAATAAAACATTGAGGACAAAGTATTTTTAGGAAGAAAAAAGAATGCTATTTGTAGCATCTTTTGACAGGCCAAGGGAATTCCTTTCTTTTTTAAAATAAGCATCAATAAAAATCGAATTTGATATCTTTTAAAATCTTCAGAGAGAAAACAATATGAATTATGTGAAATGTTGACTCATGGACTTATTTTTAGCAGAAAAGAGAAGATAAATTACAACGAAGTACATATTAATATTTTGTGTTAATTGATTTTTAAAAGCATATAATGTGATTCCTTCAACTACCTTAATGTCTTGTCATTTTAGTTGTTGTTTTGGTTTTAATGATGTATGTTCCATAAAATGTAACATAATAAAATTCTCAATATGCTATGGTTTCTATTTTCTGTCATATATGTAGTAAAGGCAAAACAACCTCAGACTATGATTCACTCTAATTTATCTTTATTCTACCTTGAAATAAATATTTTAGTCTATTGAAGATCAAGTTTATCTTTGTCCCATAGGACTATTTATTGTTTCCAACTACATTTGTGGTAAAGGATACCTCCACTACCACTGCCACTGATTAATCACCATTTTTACCATAAACCAAATTGTAGTATGTAATGAGACTATGTTTGTCAGTATGCTGTTTTGCACTGAAATGTTTATTTTTGTATTAGTGCCACACTTTTGATAAGCTCTGATTTTGACTTTGTCTATTTAGTAAAGGAAAATTAGTGCTTTAGGTCTTTTTAAAGCTTCTATTCAAAAACCTGTTATGTAGCCAGTGTCTTCTTGGCTTTACCCCATATTTCTTCAAATCTCTTTGCCATGGCCGTCCTTCTACTTATTAGAATTTGCTCTTGTTTCTCTGTGTAGAAGAACTGCCTTCAGGCTGCCAATGCCCACTGTACTTGTGTTTTTTGCACAAGTGACCAGAACTTTATGTCACAGATGACAGATTATAACTAAAGCCTGAGAGGTGAGGGAGAATTAATTCTCCAAGTTTCTTGCTGCTGACTAAGAGAACTCCATGGTGTGACCAGCACTCCCCGGAGCACCCCAGCATGAGCCAGAAATACCCTTTCTGGGACTTTAACTGATAGTGCACCCTTGCTTGGCTTTTTCCCTTTCTGGTCCTAATTTATTTCACCTAACCTGTTTTTTGTGGGAATAACTAAATTACTTCCACCTACATGTTCCTCTCTGTTGATGTCCCGAAAGTCCAACTTATATTTTCTAAAGAATTCAAGTGTGATGGTATTGACACCAGACAAAATATAAATCAGAGTGTTTTATACTAATATAAGTTACAGTGAGCCATGAGGTCATTTTGTACCAAATATATTTATTGTCAGCCTACTAAAGCCCTGGTCATATTCTATGTACTTGAGACGTAACAGTAAATACAATAAATAAAGTTTCTGTTTTTATAGAATTTATCTTCCAGTTTGGAGAAGTATACAAATAAGTAAACATATACACCTCTGTGTACACACATATATGCTTCTGTAAAAAATAAATACATAAATAAATCATAAAACAGAAAAATAATCTAGTGATGAGTGCTATCAAAAAAAAAAAAAAAAGCTAAATTAGAATGTCATAGAAAGGAACTGGAACGGTGCTTCAGATTTTTAGTCAGAGGAGGTCTCTGTAAAAGGGCTAGGTTGCATTGAAGTTGAGATCTAAAATGACAGGATCAGTCTAAACCTTTGAAGATTAGGAATAAAAACATTCCAGCCAGGAAGGACACTGGGTGCATGAGCAAGTGGCCAGAGTATTTAAAATAGGATGAGTAAAAAAAGAAAAATATTTTTAAAAAGAGAGATAATCTGAGTCATTATTTATCAGGGACTTAAAAGTCATACCATGTGCTTTTATGTGTGTAGTAGAAAGACATTGGATATTTGAACAGAGGAGTTACTTGATCTGATTTTAATGAAAAGACATTTTAGCCATTCTGTGATTAAAGGGTTCCAATACAGGATCTTAGGTTTGGTTCCCTGCAAACAGAAATAAGGGAAGCAGAATTGGGCAGAGGGAGAAAATAAACTGTGATAAAGGTGAAATAGAAGGCTCATACAATCCTACATGCAGCTCAGGAACTGGCCCTCTGGAGTTGTCCCAAAGGGAATCAAGGGTGTCTGGGCCTTTATACCTTCACATCAGGCAGTAACTAGATGTCATTTACCCTATGGGCAAGGCACCTCCCTTTGGGTAAAGCAGTGCTGCGAGAAGTACACATCTGTGAGCCATCAACAGCCAACATTTCCAGCAGCTGGGAAAATGAGTGGCTCAGTTAGACAGGAAATCCTCTTTCTTACACACGTACTATGTGTGATATTCACCGACATTTTCAGTGAAATTCTATTCTACTTTATTTTATTTTATTTTATTATAAGCAAATCTGGTCATAATATATGAAATTAATTTCATCAATCTTTGTTTTAGGTCTCAGTTTGAAAAAGCCTACTGACCTAGGGAATGTGTAGAAGGAGAAGTGAAGAAGCAGGAAAGTACATGAAAAATAGAGAGATCAGGAGGCTGTTATTAGCCTAGGCAGGAGGGGAATGTTACCTGGACAAGGGCAGTATCCGGGTAGTGGAGAGAAGTGTTAGATTTGAGACATATTTTGAACCCAATTATATTTAATGTTCTGTTAGATTTGAGTACAGAAAATGAGTACTGAAAAGAAAAGAGACAAAGGTAACTCCTGGTTTATATTGTTTAAAGTACTTTTCATTCATGAACAATTGAATAAATCATGATTCAATGTAGCAATAATGGAAAAACTGCCACAAAACATTTGATAGGGGAAACCAAAATTTACTCTGGGATATGTTGCAGTTGAAGTGGCTATTATATATTCAATGTCAAGTATATGGTACATTATGCAAATCTAAAATGTAGGGAAGCAATTATAGATATAAATGTGGGAGTCACCACACACAAATTAAAATCATGGTGCTAGATACCATTATCTGAGGCAGTGCCTATCAAGATTTTTTTTGATCCACAATAAAAAGCATTTTGCTTCTTAACCCATATTCATGTATAACTACTAAAACAAAAGTTTCACAAAATTGCTTGCATTGATTATGCAGGATTTAATATTTAAAGGACTCACAAGGCTTTGCAAGTCATATACTTATTAAAGCTTTAACAAAGTTAAATAATGCAGTACAACAGGAGAAAGAAAGTACAAGCAATCATTGTTGGTGGAGAGATTTTTAGGCAGCTTTCCAGAATTCTTTCTAAGTTTCACAGAAGGCACATCGTCTTTCATTTATTTCACTCAGACATGCACATGACATCTTTGTCTTAGGGGAGCCCAGGAGTTTCCAGTGGGGTTTGTCTTACCTCGCTGGACACATTCCCAAATTAAATTGTATAAGCAGTTAAATCAGGTGCAAGCTTTCAATTTATATATTGGTAAATAATGTCAATAAATTTGCCTTTGCTGCTTTCAGGAAATGTTTTACACTCAAAGTGCACATTATATACTACTATTCAAACTCATTCTTTTTTTTTTTTTTTTTTTTTTGAGACAGTGTCTAACTCTGTCACCCAGACTGGAGTGCAGTGGCACAATCTCGGCTCACTGCAACCTCTGCCTCACGGGTTCAAGTGATTACCATGTTTAAGCTATTACCCTGCCTCAGCCTCCCAAATAGGTGGTATTACAAGTATGTGCTACCACACCCAGCTAAATTTTGTATCTTTTGTAGAGACCACTTTTGGCCATGTTGGCCAGGCTGATCTTGAACTCCTGACCTCAAGCCGTCTGCTCGCCTCAACCTCCCAAAGTGCTGGGATTACAGGTGTGAGCCACCGTGCCAGGTGCCTGGCCTCAAACTCATTCTTATCTTTACCAAGAGTCAATACAAAATTTCAGACACTCTCAGAGATTAACCTAGAGCTGTCCCAGTCTGGCAATAAAATAACTCTTTCTTACACACTTGATATGTGTGGTGTTCAATGATATTTTCAGTGAATTTCTATTTTATTTTATTTAATAATGGACATATTTATGTAATAGTCATAGCCCATTAAATTAATTTCATAAATTTTTGTATTAGGCATCAGTTGGAAAAACAAACACTGATCTAGGGATTAAATGTAGAGGGAGAATGGAAGAGAACACAGGACTGGATGCTTGGAAACACAAACGCTTCAGGGATAGAAAGAAGAGGAGGAAATAGAAAAAAAGCTTGAGAAAAAGCAAAGAGAAAAAGAAATACAAGGTTATTATATCCTTGAAACTAAGAAGAAAATATCTGATGAAGTGGTCAAGTGTTGCTGAGAGGCATAGGGCATCATGTAGTGAGAAATGAATGCTGGCTTAGGTGAAATAATTGTTGAGGATCTTGATGATAGTTGAATGGATGTCTGTTGAAGTGGATTGAGAGGAGAATGATACATGAGAAACCAAAGACTTGGACACAGGACATTTTTCAAGATATTTGCCCTAAAGAGGTAAGTGAGGCAGTAATTTGATTAGGTTATGGAGTAAAAACAGTGTTTTGGGGGTTAAATTACAACATGCTTATGTGACAAGGGCAACATTCCAACAGAAGGCAAAAATATGACTATTTAAGAGATAAAAGGGAATATTGCAGGAAAGAACTAGAGAAGGCAAGAGACAGTGTTGCCCAGCAAACAATGTGAGGGCTTATACCCCATGTATTCACTAGGGCAGCTTATCCATTTGCGTAGAAATCAGCGGAGTATATGGCAACAGATTTAAAACATTAGTTTATTGAATGGAGTAAAATTGAACGAGTTCTTTGGTAACTCATCATTTCACAGGTGTGTTCACTCTATGAGAAAGCTATAGGGAGCAGGAAGCATTAGATCTGAAGAGAGAAATAAGGAGAAAACTATTTATCTGAGGGATGGGAGACTAAATCTCTAGAAGAACATAGTTGGTTTACTGAGTATCACTGAGATCCCACTTGAGATTTCTTCATCAGATCAGTTGCCTGTGTGCTTTTCTACAGCCATTCTCAACTGCGTGGTTGAAGGCAGAGAGTTAGCCAAAGGCTGATTGTAATTAGGGTCGAAAGTCTAATGGAGAAATGTGGTAGAACGAGAAAAAAGTAAGAATTGAGGATGTACACATAAAAATGAATAGAATTTCTTATCTAGGTTAGGTAGAGACAAATAAGGGTAGTGGTGGAAAACGAAAATGATGATAGGGTACAAATGTGATTGAATAATATAAAGAGTAGGGGTTTTAGAGCAAGTAAACTCTAAAGACAGGATATCGGGGAGAGTTCAAATGTTCAAATATAGATTTTTGGAGACCGTACAGTTAATAACGATGACAGTAGCAATAGTATTACTGATGGGAGTTGGTGGGTGAGATTGGGTGAGGGAAAAGTAGTTGGAATTGAAGACATTATCAAAGTGCTAGAAGGATTATCCACATGGATTTTGTTATCTTGTGAATGATGACTTAGACTGGAAGGTGGAAGACAAGTGGAAATCACTTTCACACAGAGCAAGGGTGCCTTCTGACTTTTGTGGGTTGGATGTGAGATTCTGCCAGCCTCTAGCATGTGGGTCTCCACCCTGCTGCCTGAAAACCTCCTTCCTTTGTGCTATTGGCAGCTGAAATACTAAGAAGTTCTCTTTGGTGATTTTATTTCCTACTTTCCAGGACATTACCAATATTTACCTGATCTTTGCTATTCTAACTTCTAATGTTAACTTTGTACTTCTTCAACACATATGTATATGTCACATATGTATATGTATTATGGATAGGTGTCATTTTCCTTGTCCTCATTTAATGGAAGAAGCAGCATTTTATGACTGCTCTTTGTGCAGGTGCTCCATGATGCTCAAAGTTTCCTGTATAAAATGATCACGGTGTGTCCGGAATTGATTCCTTCTGGTGGGTTCTTGGTCTCGCTGACTTCAAGAATGAAGCCGCGAACCCTCGCAGTGAGTGTTACAGTTCTTAAAGATGGTGTGTCCGGAGTTTGTTCCTTCAGATGTTCAGATGTGTCCAGAGTTTCTTCCTTCCAGTGGGTTTGTGGACTCATTGACTCCAGGAGTGAAGCCGCAGACCTTCACAGTGAGTGTTACAGCTCTTGAAGGTGGTACTTCCAAGTTGTTTGCTCCTCCCGGTGGATTCGTGGTCTCACTGACTTGAAGAGTGAAGCTGCAAACCTTCGCAGTGAGTGTTACAGCTCATAAAGGTAGTGCAGACCCAAAGGGTGAGCAGCAGCAAGATTTATTGTGAAGAGTTAAGGAACAAAGCTTCCACAGCGTGGAAGGGGACCCAAGGGGGTTGTCATTGCTGGCTTGGGTGGCCAGCTTTTATTCCCTTATTTGGCCCCATCCACATCCTGCTGATTGGTCCATTTTACAGAGTATTGATTGGTGCGTTTACAAACCTTTAGCTAGACACTGAGTGCTGATTGCTGCGTTTTTACAGAGTGCTGATTGGTGCGTTTACAAACCTTTAGCTAGACATAGAGCACTGATTGGTGCATTTACAAACCTTTTAGCTAGACAGAAAAGTTCTCCAAGTCCCCACTTGACCCAGGAAGTCCAGCTGCTTCACCTCTCAATCCCCACTCTAAACAGGACATCCAAACTGCTGTTGGGAATTGGGCAATGACTGCTCTAGCTACTTCCTGCTAGATAGGGGTGAAAAAGGGGGCCTGCAGTTGTAGTTTCCTCCAAAGGGGAACTCTCTAGGCCAGTGAAAGGACCAGCAGGTTGGTGCAGGGGTCCTTGGTAGAAGTTGTTAGTTGAGCTCATTTGGGGTTCCGTTTGTAAGACCATCTGTAGCTTGATGGCCTCAATTCTACAGGAAACAAATTTGACAAAGAGATTAAAAATACAAGGCTCAAAGGCCAGTAACATAAGATGGCTGTCAAGGGACCTAAAAAGGGGAGAAGCCATGTTGCCCAACTCCAGAGGTTGGTATAAGAGTTTGAAAGGCATTGCCTGATTTCAGAAACCTTTTCCTGTAAATGCCAGGTGGCATCTCATACTATCCCTTACTGGTTAGTGTAAAAGCAACACTCTTCCCCTAAGAAGGTGCAAAGTCCTCCTTTCTCAGCAATGAGGAGGTCTAGGCCTTGGCAGTTTGGGAGAGGCAATTTGGGATTGTAGTTACTATCCTTACTGGATAGATTTTGTTATTTCTTGCAAACTGTCTGAGAAATCCTTTGAGAGTGTGTAGTAGTAGGATAATGATAAAGATAAACTGGCTATTTCAGTTCCTGTAGCAGTGGCCATTTCTAATCCTGTAAGTAGGGGTATTACTTGCATGACCCTGCACTGATGGACTTGAGCTTTGAGGGGCACTGATAGGATCTGATTTCCATAAGATTAGAAGTTAGGATAATATATGTTACACTGTTAACTTTTAGCAAACTTTACTTTTGTTGGAAACCTGTAAGTTTGGGATTTCAATTATTCTTTGCTATTAATAAGACCTCGTTCAGTCCAGATTAACTTAAAATTGGTATAGATGGCTCCTTCCTGATTCTGTAAATGCTTTAAGGTTTGGCTGAGTGCAAGCAGCTCTCATGTTTGAGCAGACCAATTATTTGGCAATTTTCCTAACTGCTTCTACAAGGGTTCCTTTATCACTTACTGAATTCCTATTGTTTCTTTTTCCCTTTATCGCCTGGGAGGAACCATCATCCTGTCCTGGAGGGAGTTCTTCCTAGGTCAGATTGGACTTTTGTATGGTAATTAATTAAGATTTAGATCCCCTGTTAGGAAACCTGCTGGGTTAAGGATTTTTCATAGGAAGGCTATGGGTTGTCAAAGGCCTCAGTGCTTTTGGGTTATGCCATTGTTTGCACCAACAACAAGGTGGTATTGGACTGTTATAGGGTCAAAGAGAAGACCATCAGTTATCAATTATAGGTTTTAAATTTATCTTGGCTTTTAAAGGAATAGGGTACGCTGTTTTTTCTTCCCTACTTCCATCTCTCTTTCTCTTTGACTTCTTTGTCTCTCTCTTTCTGACTCCCCCTTTGTCTGTCTCTTCCTCTCTCTCTTTGACTTTGTCTGTCTCTCTCTTTCCTTTCTGCTGGTCTTTCCCTGCTTCTGCTTGCCACTTATGCTGCTGTTGTCCCCTCTCCTTCCCCTATTTGATGGCTTTGGCAGTGTAAGACTGCCATCTCCTTGGGTTTTTGCACTGTGTGCAATAATTCCATAATTTCCTTGTGGTGTTTAATGGGGGTTCCCCCAGAGGTTAGGAACTTCCTTTCTTTCCATATTGCAGCATGGGCATATAGGATTAGATAAGCATACTTGCTATCTCTATGCACATTTATTCTTTTTCCTTTTCTCAGTTCTAAGGCTCGGGTAAGGGCCACTAGTTCTGCTAACTGGGCGCTGGTCCCTGGGGGAAAGGCTTACTTTCAAGTACGGTTACATCACTAACTATGGTGTAACCTGCCCTTCATATCCCATTCTCCACAAATGGGATACAGATGAACTTCCATCTATATATAGGTTAAGGTCAGGAATAGCTAAGTGGACTTTTAAGGGATCATCTCGGGCAGCATAAGTCTGGATTATAATTTGTTGGCAGTCATGCGCAATTGGTTCCCCATCCTCTGGGAGAAAATTGGCAGGATTGAGGGCCATGCACATATGTATTTGAAGCATCGGTCCCTCAAGGAGTAGTGCCTGGTATCTAAGTAAGCGGTTGTCTGATAGCCATAAACTGCCTTTGGCGCCTAGTATGCAATTTACATTATGAGTAGTCTAGACAGTGAGATCCTTTCCTTGTATTATTTTGATAGCCTATGACACTAAGACGGCCACTGCCATAACTACCCTTAAACAGTGAGGCCAGCCTTTTGCTAATACATCAATTTCCTTACTTAGTAATGCCACTGGTTGTGAGGTTGTCCCACGAGTCTGAGTAAGAACTCTAAGAGCTATTCCTGCTCTCTCTGTGACGTATAAAGAAAAGTTTCGTCCTGTGGGAAGGCTTAAGGCTGGAGCTTGAGTTTGTTCCTTCCAATTTCCAGTCTCAGGGTTGATTCCCTCCTCAAGCACGGGACAACAAATGGGTAACTTGTTCCCCATATTCATGTAGATAATAGTTCCAGCTTTGGCTAATATATCCCTCCCTAATAAGGGTATGGGACTTTCAGGTATAACAAGAAAGGCATTTGAAAAGAGCAAAGTCTTCCAATTACAACTGAGGAGGTGGGAGAAATACCTGGTTACAGGCTGTCCCGGGATTCCTCGGATGGCAATGGACCTTGAGGACAGCTTTCCAGGACAAGAGATCAACACTGAGAAGGCCGCACCAGTGTCCAGGAGGAAGTCAATTTCCTGGCCCTCAATGGTTATACATACCCAGGGCTCAGTGAGAGTGATGACATGACCTGGCACTTGCCCCGGACACCCTCAGTCCTATTCTTGGATCATCTGGTTGGGGGCTTCTGGCCCAGAGAACCTTTGTCCTCTGGGGCAGTATGCCTTCCAGTAATTGCCACAGTATAGTGAACACGGGCGAGGGGGCAGCTTGTTTCTTATAAGACAATCTTTTAAAAAGTGTCCTTGTAAACCACACTGATAACAAGCCCTACCGGGTGATTGGTCTGCTTCATTTTCTGTCCTCTCTGAACCACCAAGGTTTGTTTGTCTGAGGACCATGACTAAGGCTGCAGCGTTTCTCTGATCTCACTTTTCCTTTTGGGCCTGTTCCTCTTGGTCCCTAGTATAGAACACCGAGGTTGCCAGGTTTAATAATGCCTCCAGATTTTGTTCAGGGCCGAGGGCTCACTTTTGGAGCTTTCTCCTGATATCCGCAGCTGATTGGGTGATAAACTTATCTTTTAGGATCAATTGACCCTCAAGTGAGTCAGGTGACAGGGGCGTATAATTCTTAAGGCCTCCCATAGCTGCTCGAGGAAGGCAGAAGGATTTTCTTCCTTTTCCTGAGTTATGGTGGACATCATTGAATAATTCATGGGTTTTTTCCTAATTCTCTTTAGTCCTTCTAGAACACAAGTCAGCAGATGTTTATGACTCCAGACCCCATTATCTGAGTCAAGGTCCCAGTGGGGATCCATACTGGGGATGGCATGCTGACTGGTAGGGAATTTGTCCCTTTCTTCATCTGTCATTCTATCATTTCCTTGCCTAAGATGCCAGATATCTCCAAACTCTTGGGTTGTTGTTAAAACTGCATTCTTTTCGTTAAAGGTTGGAGTTTGATCTAACAATAGCATGACATCTCTCCAAGTGAGATCGGAGGTTTGCCCTAGACCCTGTAGGACATCTGTACCTATCAGGATCATCTGAAAACTTCCCAGGTTTGCCTTAATCTGCTCTAAATCAGAGAGGGAGGAGGAGACATTTACCTGGGTTAGGCCAAATTCCCCTCCCCCTACAACCTGAAGGGGACATAATTGATAGCCTGGGGGTTTTTGTGGTCCTTTGGAGATTTCTTTGCTTATTTTCTTCTGGGTAGGGGAGATTAGAGGAGGCTTATCATTAACAGGAAGGGGAGCCATAGGGAGGTTAGGATATGGGGGTAAGCTGAGAGGTCCTCCTGCAGGATGTAAGGAAAGCTTGGACTTAAGGTATTTCACTCCATTTGCCTTTCCTCTTTCAGAAAAGGTCAAGCTGCAGGATAGTATTGTAATTTATACTTCCCTCAGATGGTCATTTTTCCCCATCAGAGAGAGAATATTGGGGCCAAGCCATCATGCAGAAAAAAAAATGAGCTGAATCTTTTTCAGGGTTTGAGGATCAAATTGGTCCCAATGGCTTAGGATGCATTTCAAGAGTGAGCCTGTTGATGCCTGAGTGTTTCCCAACTGAAAGACAAAACCGCCTGTGGTTTTGGTTTGTTTGTTTCTCCCCCTGCCCAAGAAACTGCAATGGTCCCTGGACCCTACTGATCAGAATAGTTGCGCTTACTGACACAGCAGCAGAAACATATCCTGCCTAAGAATCTGCAACGGTCCCTGGACCCTGCTGATTGGAATACTTGCGCTCAGAGATGCAGCAGTAAGATTTATTGTGAAGAGCAAAAGGACAAAGCTCCCACAGCGTGGAAGGGGACCTGAATGGGTTGCCAGCTACTGGCTTGGTGGCCAGCTTTTTAATCCCTTATTTGCCGCACCCACGTCCTGCTGATTGGTCCATTTACAGAGCGCTGATTGGTCCATTTTACAGAGTGCTGATTGGTCCATCTTACAGAGTACTGATTGGTGTATTTACAAACCTTTAGCTAGACACAGAGCACTGATTGGTGCATTTTTACAGAGTGCTGATTGGTGCATTTACAAACCTTTAGCTAGACAGAAAAGTTCTCCAAGTCCCCACTTGACCCAGGAAGTACAACTGGCTTCACCTCTCAATAGCACTTTTTGTCTTGCAAAGCTCTCATGCAACTCTGTTGAGTCTAATAGAAAATTGAAACTCCTTGAATTGACATTTAAGTTATGTGATTTTTCTATCCCACTTGTTCACCCTTAACTTTCTTATATCACTTCCACTTCGTTCTTTTTTTTACCACTGTGAGTGAGGATCTTTTAACATTGAGGATCTAACTGCTCTAACTCACTAGCCTGACTTATAGCTTTTTCTTTTTATAATATTTTTCTCTCCTAAAACATCTTTTCAATTTATATCATTCATTAAGACTCAGTTCAATGTCATCTCATCAATTAAGCCTACATATATTTCCCTATTCTCATTTATCTGTATATACATAAACGTTTATTAATATCTCTTCTTTGCAAATTACTGACTTGTGGCATTCTATACAGTTTACATATTCATCTTATTTTTTAGCTTGCAATTTTATCATTTGTTACAGGTAGTTAGATAGGCATGAGCAGGGACAGGGGTGGGCTCTTTCCCCACCCATTAGGCATATCAGGTGATGTTCTGGCAATTACCACACTGTCTCTCTAACAAGGATAACTCTGCAGCCATTGCCAGAGTGCCAGGCAGAGACAATCTCCTGGTGATCCATGGTTATTAACGTTGAAGTGTTAATTGAATGCAGATGCCAGGGAGAAGAAACTTCCTCGCATGGCATGCACAATGAGACAAAAAGGTGAAGCATGACTTTCCGGGAGCACTCCATCAGAAAAGGGAAGAAAGCCTCAGATGGACATGAATACAACTTCCTAAACACACTGCGAGTGCTCAATTCCCTGGGGTAAGGAAGACACTCTGCATGCGGGAGGCCCACCTAAGGGAAGAATCGTGAGAAACAGGCAAGCCTATAAAGTCCTAGAATCAAGGTTAAATGCTGTATTTGACCTTCCGGCACCCTCTGACATCTTTTCCAAGTGAGCTTAACTTTCTTTCCTGTTCTAAAGATTTTTAAATAAACTTTCACTCCTGCTCTGAAACTTGTCTTGGTCTCTTTTTCTCCTTTATTCCCCCTCAGTTGAATTCTTTCTTCTGAGAAGGCAAGAACTGAAGTTGCTGCAGACCCGTATGGATACCAGTAACTTGGGGTAACTAAGACCTCTTCCACTGGTAACATCAATGACTCTTGTCTTTTGTTTGTTTTTCTATCATTTAACACTGTTCCTAAAAGAAAATATTCATTAAAATGATTGCTGAATGTGTGAATGAGTTAACTAAATGATCATTTAGCTTTATGGCAGGTGTCTTATCTGGAAGGCATAATATCATGGTATGTATAAACTTGAAAGAATTTAAGTAACATGTAAATTTCAAGTCTCTTTAAAACGTATATTTTGTCTATTTTTTTTAACAAATGGTATCAAATTCAATAAAAAGTATATCAGCTCACAAATACAGTATTTATAAGAACACAGGCAATTTAGTGGCCACTGTTTTTACTAGTTTTAATCGTGTGAAATTGCCATTTTGCTAATATTCACAAATGTATGGATATAAGTAAATCTGTTTTAAACTAAACATCTATTAGTAAGAAAAAAATCTGCATATGCATTAACTATCAAGCTTTTAAAACACTAAATTCTTTAGGAAACTTTAAATATTCACATTCGATTTACATCAAACATCTTTTGATAGGGATGATATAAATATCCAATTGTCTTTTTGATCAAATTTTGCATAGTAAGGATTTTGCATTTGAACAATGCTGAGACAGCATAATATCAGTGTAATTGAATTGACATCATAACAGTTCCTTGGCAGCAATTGTGCTCTCAATAATGCAAATATAGTGCATAATTAAGGTAGAAGATACCACCGTGATCAGCAGAATGCCTCCTCTGGAGCCTGTACAATGTCCCTGTATTATTGCCATGAGAGTAATGATTGCATCCTGTACCTTCCAAGGAAAACACATAATGAACAATATGTGAGAATCATAAATGATAGAACCTGACATGTACAACAGCTGTATATCTTGGTTTCTTCAGATGTTTATTCATAAAATACATATTGCTCTTGTCAGCCTGCTGGGATATAGTGAATACACAGCACAGAAGAACAAATTTGAAAAGAAAGTCAACTAAACAATTAGGTGTGTTTCAAACTGTTTTAAATTAGAAGCCATTTTTAGTCTTATAAACTATTTTTCAATTTATAGTACATAAACATTGAAAAATATTTTATTAATGTTTTAAACCCTTTAATACTTTAATACTGCAAAGCAAATTCTGCCTGATACTCATTTATTGACAGTCTCTTTTCTGAGAGACATAATCTTAGTTAATTTTTTATGTTCCTGTCTTCTCATTTATACACTTAGAAAAATGTTCTAAGCAAGTTATATAGGTTTTATTAGATTTAAATTAGATAATGCTGAATAGTGTTTGGCTCAGTCTCTGCCACAATGCAAATACCCATTAAATTTTAGTTAGTATTATTTATCAATCCTTACCTCTCCTATTATAGACATATATAATTAAGTGTTATAATTTAATTTAACATAAATAGCAATATTCCAGAATGAAATGTCTGTAAAGGCAGAGACTTTGTCTATATTGTTCATAACAGTATCTCCAATACTTTAAAAAAATTCTTTAAAATATTATTTTTTTGATATCTGTTGAATGGATTAACAAATCCAGTGTAGCATGTGTGATTTTAAACACAATCTCAAAAGAGTGATTTCAACTTTCTAATTACACCTGGATTCAC
Organism: Papio anubis; assembly: GCF_008728515.1. Lineage (NCBI taxonomy): Eukaryota > Metazoa > Chordata > Mammalia > Primates > Cercopithecidae > Papio > Papio anubis. Next base: position 109,691,657 of record NC_044983.1, read on the forward strand.
ATTTCTTGCACATAGGATTCATAGGTACAAAGAGCTTTATGAAGTTAAGAGAGGAGACCAGCCTTCATATTGTCTTATGCCCAGTTTCTGCTTCTAAAGAAAGAAGAAGTAAAAACTAAAAGGCAAAAATGAAATTCACAAGCAGACAGCCCAGCGCCACACCCTGGGCCTGGTAGTTAAATATTGACCCCTGACCTAACCGGTTATGTTATCTATAGATTACAGACATTGTATAGAAAAGCACTGTGAAAATCCCTGTCCTGTTCTGTTCCATTCTAATTACCAGTGCATGCAGCCCCCAGTCAGGTACCCTCTGCTTGCTCAATCAATCATAACCCTCTCATGCGGACTGCCTTAGAGTTGTGAACCCTTAAAAGGGACAGGAATTGCTCACTTGTGGAGCTTGGTTGTTGGAGACGTAAGTCTTGCTGAAGCTCCCAACCAAGTAAACCCCTTTCTTCTTTAACTCGGTGTCTGAGGGGTTTTGTCTGCAGCTTGTTCTGCTACAAAGTGACTGATTATATCTATTTAAGATATAATGTTACAAAAATTGTTTTATCATCATTATTATCGTCATTATTTTTGAGTACAGTTTGTAAACATTGACAAATAAAAGGGAATTGATTAGGAAATACAACTGAATTATTATGGGTCTGTATGACCTACTAAACTTTTTCCAAGCCTGAAATTCTAAGTTTTTTCTTGTTTTGATATTTTCTTGATTCTCTAAAACATTAGTTACATTTTTATTTACCTCTACCTATTAATCGTTTCTTTTTTATTTAATAGTAAAGCAATTTGACATCTTCATGGTGCTTTTTTCATGTTTGGAAAACTGCTTGAACATGAGCAAGCAATTATTTCTGTCTTGCAAAAAGTAGTCACCAACATCAGGTATTTAGAGAAAGCTAACATCATCTTTGGATGTCTTCAAGTGTATTAAATTCAATGGGTTTCTATTATGGCCAAAAGATTTATATTGTATTTCTCATTAACCTTGACAACATTGAGTCTTGAAAGTTAAATAGTAGGTTATGCCATATAAAATTGTCCATGTTTTATAATGTGATTTAAAAGAGAATTTAATAAAACACAACTGATTATCATATTAATAATTAAAAATGAAAGATTTGGCTCAAAGAGATTAGGAACTTTCTGTTATCATGTATTTGTTGTGGAGTAATTATTTAAAGCCAGTTCTATGTGGCTCAAATTTTTTATATAATAACCTAACTTTATTCTTTTCCGATAGTTTCTTCTCTACCATTTAGGATTCATTCCTTTCTATTCCCCTTTGTAGAATTTATTCTATAAAGCAACTATTACTTTAAAAGTTAATTTGAAAAGCCAGCATAGCTACATAACCAAATAACCATCTTCGGGACTTGTTCATCAGAATCATTTCAAAGAGTGACTAAATGAACAAGTTTTAAGGGAGAATAGAAGAAGAAGATAAGATATCTGTCAAAAAAAAAAAAAAATACCCTGAATAAGTATTTCTTTAAGCAAAGACAAATTATTTAAACCTAATATTCTTACTGCCTTTAAGAAAAATCTTCAACCAGTTATGGTGGCTCATACTTGTAATTCCAGCACTTTGGGATTCTGAGATAGGAAGATCAGTTGAGGCCAGGAGTTTAAAACCACCCTGAGCAACATAACGAGACACCATCTGTATAATTTTTTTTTTTTTTTTTTTTTTTGAGGTGGAGTCTCGCTCTGTCACCCAGGCTGGAGTGCAGTGGTGTAATCTCGGCATCTCGGCTCACTGCAACCTCCGCCTCCTGGGTTCAAGTGATTCTCCTGCCTCAGCCTCCCTGAGTAGCTGATCACAGGCACCACCACTGGTTAATTTTGCATTTTTAGTAGAGACGGGTTTCACTCATGTTGCCTCAGGGCTGGTTCTAACTCCTGACTTTGTGATCCAGCCACCTCAGCCTCCCAAAGTGCTGGGATTACAGGCATGAGCCTCCACACCCGGCCTCTGTATTTTTTTTTTTTTTTAAATAGCCAGGGATGGTAGCATGTGCCTGTAGTCCTAGCTACTCAGAAGGCTGAGGCAGGAGGATTGCTTGTGCCCAGGAGTTCGAGGCTGCAATGATCTATCATCAATTCCAGCATAAGCAAAATATATTTTTTTAAAAAAAGAAGAAAATTTTCAAGGAGGAGTTGATTTTCATATATCCAAAATCCCCTTTCTTAATTGCTACTCGGATATCTAGTAGGTATCTCAAACTGAACTAGTTCAAATGAGACCCAGACATACTTTCTTCCTCGATTTTCAATACCAATAAATAGCAATACTATTAATCCAGTCAGTTTCTTACAGTACAACCAGAATTATTATAAATAGAAATAATTGTCAGACTTTGTCACTTGATATAAAAGCCGGGTAATTCAGATGCTAAATGAAGGTAGAAATCAAAAAAGGTCTATGACGAAACAATCATGTATACAACTACAAAAATGTAACAAAGAATGTGTTCACACCTCAAACTTGGGAAGAGTCCTGCCATTTTCTATAATGTGACATCGTGTGTGGGCTCATTTCACATGTAGAGCCCTACACATGTCAGGCTGTTGAGCAGAAAACAGCCTGGGAATGTAGGATGACTCTTCAACAGAGTTATTATCTGTGGGGGCTCTCATGGCTGTCTGTTATATGATAGATCTGCCTTCATATAAATGTCTACAATCTTCAAAAATTGCTAAATGTGTGGGCTAGACTTCTTTAAAACAAAATACAGTCTGCATTTTTAAACAAAAGCATATTTTTTCTTCATTTTATGTGTAATGAGTTCGAAACTATAAAATGGGCTGGCGCAGTGGCTCACATCTATAATCCCAGCACTTTGGGAGGCCAAAGTGAGTGGATCACTTGAAGTCAGGAGTTCGAGACCAGCCTGGGGAACATGGTGAAACCCCATGTCTGCTAAGAATACAAAAATTAGACCAGGCACAGAGGCTCGCGCCTGTAATCTCAGCATTATGGGAGGCCGAGGTGGGTAGGTCATGATTTCAAGAGATCAAGACCATTTTGGCCAACATGGTAAAATCTCATCTCTACTAAAAATACAAAAATTAGCTGGGCATGGTGGTGTGTGCCTGTAGTCACAGGTACTTGGGAGGCTGAGGCAGGAGAAGTGCTTGAACCTGGGAGGTGGAAGTTGCAATGATCCAAGATCGTGCCATTGCACTCCAGCCTGGTGACAGAGCAAGAATCCATCTCAAAAAAAAGAAAGAAAAATAAATAATTAGCCAGGTGTGGTGGCACACACCTGTAATCCTAGCTACTTGGGAGGTTGGGGCAGGAGAATCACTTGAACCCAGGAGGTAGAGGTTTCAGTGAGCTGAGATCAAACTGCTGCACTCCAGCCTGGGTAACAGAGCCAGTCTCCACCTCAAAAAATAAATAAATACATATATAAATAACTATAACATGATACTAAGATATACATTTTTTAATGGAAACCTCACCTTTTCAGATGATAGCCCTTCAAAATTTGCAAATATAGGTTCATAATCTTAACTCTCTTACAAATTTAGAATTTAATGTTGATCTTTCTAGCAATATGATTATTGTAGAACGTTTGTTTCCCTCTTGCTGCTGCTCTTCTTTCTCTTTTCTCCTCCTCTTCCTCCTTCTCCTCCATTTCCTTTTCTTCTTCTACCTCCTCCTCTTCCTCCTCCTTCTTCGCTTCCTCCTTCTCCCCCTGCACTTCCTTTTTACATTTCCCACTTCTCCAAAATCAATAATGTAACATTTTCAGATAAAATATTTAAGATTCAGAAATTTAAATGAGATACCCAAATCCATACAACTGAAAAATAAATGAAACAATTAAAATTTGGATGGAGCTGGAGGCCATTATCCTTACCAAACAAACACAGGAACAGAAAACCAAATACCTCGTGTTCTCACTTACAAGTGGGAACTAAATGATAACACATGGACACATAGAGGGGAACAACCCACACTGGAGTCTTTCAGAAGGTGGAGGGTGGGAGGAGGGAGAGGATCAGGAAAAAAAAATGGGTGATGAAATAATCTGTACAGCAAACTCCCATGACACAAGTTCATCTATGTAACAAACCTGCACTGTACGCCTAAACTTGTAATAAAAGTTAAAAAAAAGCTTTTAAACATATTTTTTATTGCACATTTTATGTCCTGTCAGTATTATGCATCATGCTCCTGTTTATAACTCTGTTAGCAACTAGAAATTATTTTGGCAAAGAAGAATTTAGTTCTCATGTTTTGGAAGAATTCAATAAAATTGGAATTCACAAGAATAGCAAAAGCTTAAATGCCTACAAACACTAAACATTATCATTTATACTTTTCTGCAAAAACATTATTAAGACGATACCAGTGTTAATTTATGCAAGTCTTTTTCCAATGGCATTTAAGCTGTCAAGTAAAATTTTTTTGAGGGAGACTATAATCAAGCTATGTGAATTAAAAAGGCCTACCTCAGAGAGAGATTTATAATATGATAACATGCCACCAGGCACAAATTGAGTGAACATTTATCAGTTTAAAAAATTTGGACTTCTATTCTTAAGTAAAATTAAACTTTTATTATATATATTTATTGTATTTTTATTATATGTAATATATATTATATATAGTATTTTATTATATATTATATATTTTATTATATATAATTTATTGTATATATTTATTTTTATTTTTTGAGACAGAGTCACTCAGTCACCCAGGTTAGAGTGCTGTGGTGCAAACTCCACTCACTGCAACCTCCGCCTCCTGGGTTCAAGTGATTCTCCTGCCTCAGTCTCCCAAGTAGCTGGGATTACAGGTAGGCACCACCATGCTCAGCTAATTTTTTTTTTTTTTTTTTTTTTTTGTATTTTTTATAGAGACAGGGTTTCGCCATGTTGGGCAAGCTGGTCTTGAACTCCTGACCTCAAGTGATCTGCCTCCTCGGCCTCCCAAAGTGCTGGGATTATAGGCACGAACCACCATGTCCGGTCTATTGTATATATTTAAAACAACGTGATACATGATTTGAAATACGTGTACATTGTGGAATGACTAAATCAAGCTAATTAACATATGTATAACCTCATATATTTATTATTTTTTGTAATAAGAACACACAATCTATTCTCAGTGATTTTCAAGTGTAAACAATACATTGTTATCTGTAGTCACCATGTTATACAATAGATTTCCTTTTTTATATTTTATTTCATTTATTTTTTAATTTCAATAGGTTTATGGGGAACATGTGGTCTTTGGTTATATGAATAAGTTCTTTAGCAGTAATTTCTGAGTAAAATTAATCTTAAACAACAAATAACATTGCACCATAATAAAATGGCCATTTAAAGTGTTCATTTGAAATGCTTACAAGTGCATTTGAGAATAAAGGCCCTTTAAAAATGTTTTTGAAACAGTTTGGAGAAGACAGATATCAGAATTTTGTGTCAGTATTTAGAGATATTTCATAAATAGATACTGTAAAGATTCAAAAGATCATCTAATTATGTAAAACTAATACTTTCAGATTTGCCTATGAAAGTGGAGACTTAAAAAGCTTATTTAAATAAATAAATGAAGTTCTACCAAATATGAATTACTCACAAATATTATCAAATATTTATATTAGATATCTAAATATAGCATATATTTAGATACATTATGATACAATATGCTGCTGAACCACAAGATTTAAGATTAGAAGAATCTTCCAAAGGGCTGTGAGAAAAGATAAACACATTCACCTCTAAATCCAAGAATACATGGATGGCAAAAACGTTCTCCCATTCTGTTTGAAGAAAAAAATAAATTTATTCCTAGAAAATTAAATGCATGTGGTATAGAAAAAAAAAGGATAGAAAAGTGAGTTTGTTTAAATTTTAAAAACTAATAACTTTAAATTCTAAAAAATAAGATGAGAGAGAGAAAGTACACATTGAAAATTTCATAGATGTTTCCCAGTGGAAACAGTAAATAAAAGATTTTAACAATACTTCATTACACCAATGACCACTAATATTTCTGAAAATATGAGCTGAGAGTTTGACTAGATTATTCTCAAGTATTCAAAATATTTAAAATTGAATATTTGTGAACTAATTGAATAAAATATGTAAAAGTATGTTTCTTCAAATAATTATTCAAATAATTTCTGTTGTGAAATAACATCATGGACATCTTGGAAGACATTCTCAGATGTAATTTTCTTTATTATTTCTTCTTAAGTTTACTTTTAATTAAATAATGATTATATGAACTAGCTTTTAAAGGATTAAAACTCTAAAATGTGAAAATATTGCCAACCCTCTTTCCTACTTTTACCTGAAAATGTAACCACCTTATCATCATTTTCAATGTAAGTTTTCAGACATTATCTTATGTATTCTTGAAAGTGCTTTGAACATGACTTCCTGAGTATTTCATTCCTGAACATTTTACACTGTGCAATTCCGTAAAGACGTGTGCATTTTGATTCTACTACGTATCTTTGAATTTTCCAATTATAATTCTAATGCTTTATTATTGATATAATCCCAATCTGAGAAAGTTTAAAAGCTTTGAATTGCTTCCCATTACCCTTGGAATACAATATAAATGTTTATCTGTGACCTGTAAGGTTCTGCATGAGCTGTCCTTGTTATAAGCTTCAAATAGCCATGGAACATGATTTAACTATGCAGCACTCTATCCTTACTGCATAGCAAAGATCCTGCCACATGGAATAAACCTAATATATACATTAACTGACTACACGTATGAAATAACTCCATTGTTAAGACTGTATTTTTAATGTGGAAATTCTCATATTTTGAGAAATAAGGAATATTAAACAAATAGAAATGAAGATATGGTTTAGAAATTTAAATAGAAATGCCATTACAATTACAACTTAGAGTAAAAAGCATTTATGATTCATGAATACTACTTTATTATTAAGACTGTGCTGTCACACTTACATTCTTTTAGTTTCTTTGTATAATGGGGACTATTTTGGTTCTTAGATTTGTGACAAGTTGAAGATTAACTATAACAATTGTCATTGTTATATTTAGCAACACTACTTTGATATTTTATGTGTCAAAACTGAACTACGAACTCGACTAAAATGTAAATCTGTAAATACTATAAATTTATAAATCTATAAATACAAAAATCATTTTATGATTTTATGTACATGGACAACAGCTCAGATAATGCATATAACAGTTTTCAATGAACATAATATATATAAACTTTATGACTCTATATACATGGGAAAATATTTTCATACATATAGCTTCCATAAATTATTCTCACTTAATGAAAGTATTTTTGTGAAATTCAAAATTATGCAATAGTTATCTTCCAAAATATTAATTTTTATATCAGTTACATAGGAAAAATGGTCTGTTTTGTATATGTAAAATACATGCATGTATATGTTTATGTATGTGTATGTGTATGTGTTTTGAAATGGTAACATGGCCTTCAAAGTTTCAACATAAATGTTATATTTACCCATTTGTCACAAAAGTGTTTTCAAATGCCAAAGAGGCATACCTTCTATTTTGAAGTTTTAAATCTTGAAAGTCTTCTTTTGCTAAATATTTATCTTTTCTAAAAGCAAAATAAGTAATCTTAAAGGAATTTAAGATCTTTTATAGTAGTTACCTGAAATGGATAAATCATAAAAATGTTTTTTCATATATTTATGGAGAAATTATAACATGGTGTCTTTACCATATACACTGCTCACTATCACTTCTGCTGCAAGAAATAAAATTGTTTGGATCTCATTCTAACAGGTTAAGCTAATACTTGGAGTTCTGACCCTGTAGGCCACACAGCTTTACCTTCACAATGATGAAAATTGCTATTTGAATAGCATAGTTATTAAGCGTTTTGATCACACAGTAAAGTTAAACTAGGTGAAAACTGAACCATATCTATGGCATTTCCAACACTCATTAAAAAAAAAAAAAAAAAGATGTAAGCAAAGGCATCAATACTCTTCTTTACCCCATGCTTTTTTCATTAGATAATTTTTGTTTCTAATTAGTTGTGTATGGATCTTATGATCTAATTACAGACTGATTTTAAGAAATAAAAACCATCGCTCTGGGTAACTCTAGTCTTAATCATGGACATTAATATACTGTTCTTTGAAATTCAACTTGACAGCCTCTTCAAATTCAGAAATTGTCTTGCTAGAAACCTCCAAGGTCATGATCCTTCAAAGTACTGTTTGTCAAATTGCCCTGACACAACTTCTGCAGGAAAAACTACTCTTTGATTATTAATATGCAGTCAAAAGTGGCATAGCCTTGCATATTGATCTTATATATCAAGAAAAAATAACAAAGTGATAAGGTGAAAATACCTTGCGTTAAACCTCATATATATAATAATACCAAAATATGATTAGATATGTGAATATTTATAGCTGATGAAAGAATTTTGAGTTTCTAAATTACATTGCAAATGTGTTAGGAGGGGTAATACATGATAGTCAAACTCCTCAATATGAAACATATGAAATATGTGTATGCAGATTCCTATTTTCACAGATGAAAATAGTAAATACTGACATAAGTTATATTATATAAATTGTACTTCAGAAATCATAAAGAAAAAATTTTACTTCCCTCTGCTACATTATGTCACAAATCCACAAAATGCATTCATTCAGTATGTATGATACATTGGTAACTATTTTCAAAACTGTGGAGAATATAAAGCATGAATCCATTGAAGTCTATATGTGTTCTATAGACATAGTCTACATATCTATATGTGCATATATGTACATATAAATATATAATTCATGTAGTTAAGGAGTTTTATTTTTATAATTTTTTAATGAATACTCTGATAATTTTTTATGAATTTTTGTTCTGCAATAAGACAACACAACTATTTCATATATGTGTGTGCATGTGTGTATGAAGAAAATCAGTATATCTGCAAAAGCAAAGCAATGTTGAAACATAAGTAGATCTTAATTATATACTAGGACTTATAAAGATAAATACATAATTCTAAAACTTCCAGAAAAAAATGAGAATATTCTGATATCTTACTATTCATCAGCAAAACTACAGCAGATGATACAGCAGATAAGTTCTGAGGGGAGATAATTATGTTTCACTAATTTCATAGCCTTAAATGTTATCTTTCAAGAATCAATATAAAATAGAATACATTTTCCAATATATAGGAACGCAAACAGATTTTTTTCCCATGCATCATTTCTTAGGAAGGCACATCCAGCAAAAAACAGTGAACATCAAATGAAGGACACTGCAGATATACAAGCAATCAGTCCAGACTTAAATATGAAGAGAGTACACTCCAAATGAGTGTCTTTAAAATAATGTGCCATGTTTTAAGTAAAAAGTGATGTGAAAACAGAGAGGGAGGATGAATGATTTAATGATTAAAATAAGTAGTAGATATGTATTTCAAAATATATTTGTAGATGAGATGATGGGAGGCTTTATGGTTCGTTGGTTTTTATTCCTATGATTATTGCTTAACTGATTTTTTTTCACTGCATCTAAGCTTCTGCCTATATGATCTTTACCTATCTTTGGCTTTAGTTTTTCATGAATAGCTAATCGCTTTCTGAGTGATCTCTTTTGCAAACTAACACATTTTGATTACACAAGAAACATTAAGAAACAAACATGTTATTCTCTGACATTTCCATGTAATCTCAATAGATATTTTGAATATGCATGAATTAATAGGTACTCAGTAGCTATTTTGATGACTGACTTAATCAGACCATGAGCACTTACAATAATGTTGTCTCATTGGAAATTCAAATCGGAATGAGCAGTCAACAGCAAACCTTAGAAAAGAATGAGCAAGACTTTTTTGTTCAACTTTCTTGATGCAAGGGGGTGGAGTGTGAAAGAGAAGAAACAAAAATGCCAAAGGTAATTATGCTTTGCACCAATAATTGATAGATTTGGTATGAATGTTAAAAATAGAGAAATCTAGAGGGGAAAGAGCTGACTTGGATATTTGGAGATAAAGATTTTTAAGTTTATCGTAATGTATAATAGACCAACAGTCTATCTATATATAAATATTAATACCATTATCTATTAACACAGTTGCAGTTCTTTCCAGCCTCTGGAAATATTGGAGATTCTTTATTTGATGTTTTTCCCTAGCAGTTTGTGATTGAAGTATTGCTGCCTAGGTACTTTACACAATGTATTGATGTTAATTTACTATATTCTAAATTTTCTTGAGAGCAAGAGATTATTTTTATACAGATGTTAAACTGAGCTAACAGGTACAGAAATAAGTAAATGGGTTTTTAGATTGCAAAGAGAAATGTAGCTTGGTAACCCTTTTCAAATTAGAGTTATATGTATCTAAAAGTCTTCAATTGTGGGCCATGCTGATATGAACAAAATATTAAAAAAGTATTTGATATGGATAATAGTAGTAAAATAAATATATATAAAGCAAATGAATGTGAAATAAAATAAGTTTTAAAATATTCTACTAAATAGTCACCTTTAATGTTTAATTTGCACATTTTCTTATGAAACTACATTAGGAAATATTTTAAAGTTTATTTTTTTACATTATAAAATATTGTTTAAACCATACCTATAGGCTAGGAATTAAAGAAAATAATACCTACTTAGTTCTATTTCCTGGAATTTTTTTAAAAAGATAGCAAGATCAAATATGTTTTATTTTATATGTAATTCTCTCTTAAAGTGAATATAAAAGCCATTTTGCACCAATATTCTAAGAATTATTTTCCCACAGGTCTTTCTTAATATCTTGATATTCAAAATAAATTCCATGATGTTCTTATGACTATAGCATTTTTGCTTTTTTTGATTCATAGATATTTACAGGACTATGAGAAACTCTTTCATCTGTGGGAAACTCTTTCTGTGAGATTGGACTTGTCCAATCTCACAAGAAGTCATTCCCATTAACTCCATTATATCAAGCCTTATTTACAAGATACTAATATTTATATTTTTTATTTTTTTATTTTTTATTTTTATTTATTTATTTTTTTTGAGACGGAGTCTCACTCTGTCGCCCAGGCTGGAGTGCAGTGGCCGGATCTCAGCTCACTGCAAGCTCCGCCTCCCGGGTTCACGCCATTCTCCTGCCTCAGCCTCCCGAGTAGCTGGGACTACAGGCGTCCGCCACCTCGCCCGGCTAGTTTTTTGTATTTTTTAGTAGAGACGGGGTTTCACCGTGTTAGCCAGGATGGTCTCGATCTCCTGACGTCGTGATCCACCCGTCTTGGCCTCCCAAAGTGCTGGGATTACAGGCTTGAGCCACCGCGCCCGGCCAAGATACTAATATTTATATTTTTATTACTTTAGGTAATTGAATTATATTGTGAGACATTCAAATACTGGACTTCTAGAAATAGAGGTCTATAAAGAATTAACAATTGGAAGATGTGCTTTGATTATACTTTTAAGGGAGAGACATGTTGGAATGAGACCAATTTTATAAGTAAGTGGTTCATTAGTGAACATTATGCTGTTAATATTATTTCATCTCACTTGGGAAGGATTTGATTAGTACACATGTGGGCCTAAATGAAGCAATTTCTGGAAATACCCCAATGTGTCCCCTCCGTGTTTCTAACTGTTTTATTAATCAGAATATAAAGAATATGTAAAGTGCCTTTGACATATGCATATTGTATGTACAAATGTGTAAGATCAAGGCTCTCCATTCAGAGTCCATATTTCTCTTTGCAATCTACCGCACACCACTTCTGTGCATTCATTTCTTCCTATTGTTCTCAGAGTCTAGTAATATTGCTCCCTGCACTTACGAAAGGCTTATTTCCTACATTGTTTTATAAAGACCTAATAAAAACTCAACAATTTTTTTTTAAATGAAGCTTTATTCAACTACATAAAAGTTATTTCGTTTTCCATTGCTCCTGTAGTGCTTACGCAATTAGTGTTTATTTCATGTTGGCTCTAGCAGTAGAAATAAACATGGTGACATGAAAATGAAACTTTAAAAAGTATAGATTTAACATTTTTATTTGTAACACAAGGGACTTTAACATATTCAAATATTATATAATATGCTTCACAGTGCTTTTTAGTTCAAACCAATTTTTAGAAATGGTTATAAGCATCTAGAGGGTAAATTTGCAGTTCTCCTATACTCTGTATAGCACTATGTAGTGCTTTTGTGCTTTCTGTTGAAATCTATTTTGAGTTTATACTAAATGCAAAGGTGCAGTTTAACATTTATTAGAGCCACCACTTAACCAAGCACCATATTGATCAAGGGTTTGAAATGAAGACGTAATATCCAAGACTGTCATTACAAGAGGGAAGAAAATACAGAAAGACAAATCAAACTCCTAAGGTGAATACTTTTTGAATGAGAAGAGAAGTTTACAAAGTGAATCATCAGCTAAAATACATATTCTTGCTTGTGGTTATGTTTCATTGTTCAGCTATCATCAATATGACAATCCATGTCAGATAGTGTAATAGCAATAACTTTTAAAAGCCTTTGAACATTTATTGCTCATCTTTCTTTCATGTCATTTGATTCAGGTGCTTCAATTTGAAAACAATCTGAAATAGAATGTAATGATTTCATTTGAAATTGTTAGCGGGGGCAATTGAAAGAACTGTTCAGTTTCCTACTTGATGTTATTGCTAGTATTCTCTGTCTTGTAATAAGGGCAAAGGTAAATACACTTAGAAAAGGAAACTCCACTAACAATATATATATTTTACTTTACCAGTTATTTTCTATTTGTAAAATGTACTTTTGTATATTTGCATGTAGACACACACACACAAACAAGCACACATGAGCACATGCACAACACAGGAAGGTGCACACTCATTTTACAGTTTCATAAATAAAAGTAAACACAATACATAGTTCCTAATCTCCTAGGACAATAAAAAGAAAGTAGGTATGAGACAAGTCTTACCGAAATCAAAACTAAACTTTGGGAGGGCGGCAAAGCAAGATGGCAGAACAGCAAGTTCCACTGATTGCACCCTATCTCCTGAAGGACATCAAGTTAACATCTACATGGAAAAATAAACAAAAACAAAAACGAAACACCTTCATAAGAATTAAAAATCAGGTGAGCACTCATAGTACCTGCTTTTAACTTCATAGTGCCGGAAGAGTCACTCAAGAGACAGAAAAAGTAGTCCTGAATCACCAGTGCTACCCTTCCCTCACCCCTAGCTGCAGCATCAGGCAGAGAGCTTCTCTGGGCACACAGGGAGGAGAACATAGCAACTGCGAGGCATTGAACTCACAGATGTTCTGTTAAAGCAGAAAGGAAAATGGAACCAAACTCAAAGGACACCTGCCTGATGAGGAAGCATCTAAACCAGCCCTAACCAGAGCGGAGTCACCGATGCTAGCGTTCCAAACCTGCAAACCTTGCCACCAAGGGATACGGCACTCTGTGTCTCCAAGTAAATGTGAAAGCCATTCTAGGCCATAAGGACTGCAACTGTTAGGCAAGTCCTAATGCTGAACTATGCTGGAGACAGTTGACTGGGGTTAGGGTGGGCATGCAACATATTGAGGCACAAGTTGGGGCAGCTAAGGGAGGGCATCACTCCTACTCTAAACTCCTCTAACCCCAGGCTGCACAGCTCACAGCTCCAAAAGAGGCTCTTTCCTTCTACTTGAGGAGAGGAGAAGAAAGAACGGAGAGGACTTTGTCTTGCATGTAGGATACCAGCTCAGCTATGGCAGGATAGGGAAACGATCAGAGTCATGAGGCCCCTGTTCCAGGACCTAACTTCTAGATGACATTTCCAGACACACCCTGGGCCAGAAGGCAACCTGCTGCCTCAAAGGAAAGAACACAGTCCTGGCAGCATTCACTTGAAGACAGCACTCACTTGGAAGCATTCACTTGAAGCATTCACTTGGACCAGGAGGGAACCTGGTGCCTTGAAAGAAAAAGAAAAAAACCCCACTCTGGGCAGCATTCATTTGAAGGCAGACTGCACTGGCTTCAAGTCTGACCCACCACAGTTATACGCTGGCCACAGAAGTGCTCGTGTCACTCCACTTCCAGCTTTAGGCAGCTCAGAACAGAGGGAGGCTCTATGTTTGGGAGAATGTAAGGGAAGAGAACAAGAGTTACTGCCTAGTAGTACAGAGAATTCTCCCAGATCTTGTCCAAGAACAGCAAAGTGGTGCCTCTACAAGTCTGCAAGAACCACAGCATCACTCAAATATCCATAAAGCCTATCCATGAAGGATAGCTACAAATAAGCCCAGACAGTAAAGACTATAAAAATACCTACTTCTTCAATGTGCAGATACCAAAGAACATCTACTAGAATCAACACCATCCAGGAAACATGATCTCAGAAAATGAACTAAATAAGGTGCCAGGAACTAATCCTGGAGAAAGAGATGTGTATCTTTCAGACAGAGAATTTTTTTTTTTTTAAAGCTATGTTGAGGAAACTCAAAGAAACTCAAGATAACGCAGAGGAGGAATACAGAATTCTATCAGATAAATTTAATACAGAGAATGAAGTAATTAAAAAGAATCAAGCAGAAATTCTGGAGCTGAATAATTCAATTGAAAAACTGAAGAATGTATCAAGCAGAAGAAAGAATCTGTGAGCTTGAGGACAGGCTGTTCGAAAATACGTGGTCAAAAGAGACAAAAGAACAAAGAATAAAAAACAATGAAGTACATTTATAGGATCCAGAAAATAGCCTCAAAGGGCAAATCTAACAGTTATTGGCTTTAAAGAGGAGATAAAGAAAGAGATAGGGGTAGTTTATTCAAAGTTTATTCAAAGGGTTAAAAACAGATTGTGGAGGAGGATGGTGGATAGAATGCAGGGCTAATATGCAGCTCCCACTTGAATTGACAGAGCAGTGTGTCGAAACTCACAGTGAACTTTTGCTCCAGGGATCACCACAGGAACCTAACAGGAAAACTGAAGGAATTCACAGATCCTTTGAAAGAAGTGGCATGACACTGCAAATTGCACAGTGCAGGCAAAAAACTGTGAGTTCCCAAAGTGTGAGAAGGGTAAAACCTGCCTCCAAACACACATCCCCACTGGGGAATGTGAAAATCCAGATCACAGGAGAAGGATTTAAACTTACTTAGAGATGAAATGAATTTAGGGAGCCGTGTAAAATATAAAAGTAGAAGCAGTAGTAGAAAGAGCCTTGTGGGCACTCCCAGTCTCCAGCTTGATCCCAGGGAAGCCAACCCTGACTATATGTCACAGGGGCCCTTGGGGAATGCTGACAGCAGAATTAGGGAGGGGTCACAGGGTGAAAGATGATTCCAACTGGATTTTGTACTAATTTCGACTAGGCACAAACTTTCTTGAGCAGAGTCAAGGGGGTGAACGGCAACTGCTGTAGGAATGCTGCCAGCATTTTGGGCAAATGAGGAGGGGCAAGGCCTGAAAGCCATGCTTTCTCTCTCAGTGGGGAAGCTTTTGACCAGTGGCAAGGTCTGAGTTCTGTGTGCAGGCTGCCTCCATCTAAACTTGACACAGTTAATGGAGCACTGCAGGAGTGAGACCTAAGTCTGAACAGCAGGACTTAAGTTCTATGCCAACTGAATGGGAGTTGGGTGAGGACTCTCACTACTAGCTATCCCTCACTTCCCTGGTGAACTCTATGGCACAGCAGAGGCAGCCATAATCCCCTCTGGAACATATAACCCCATTGGCTTGAAAACCACCCCTCCACCCTCAACAATGGCTGTGGCAAACCCCACCCAAGGAGAGTCTGAGCTCAGATCTGCCTAACCCTGCCCTAATCTGCTGGTATTTCTCTGCCCACCCTTGTAGCTGAACACAAAACACATAAACTCTTGGGAGCTTTATGGCTCTGTCCATTGCCTGAGAAACCAGAATACTTACCCTGGCCAACTTAGGGCAAGCTTATATGCCCCTACTACTACTGTAGCTGGTGCTCTCTTGAAAGCACCACCTCCTGGCTGGAGGATAACCAACTCAGGCTATTACAGCAACTCATTACAGAATAACCCTGTTCCCAGGAAGAAGAAAACAGCAGCTAATATCACTGCCTGCAACATCCTGGCTAACCAGAGGTCCTGAATCTATACCCTTGACAACTTCACTGCTAACATAACCAGCATTCAAGAAACCCAGTACCCTAAACATATCTATAACCAAGGACTCTCACAGAATCTATTCACTCCCCTGCCACCTCCACCACAGCAGGTGCTGGTATAACCTGAAGACTCATCACATCACACACATCACAGGACTCTTTTCAGACATTCCCCAGCACCAGCCCAGAGCCTGGTAGCCCTGCTGGGTGGCTAGACCCAGAGGAGTAATAACAATAACTACAGTCTGGCTCTCAGGAAGCCCCATCCCTAGAAGAAGGAGGAGGGCGTCACAGCAAGAGATCATCTGAGGGGACAAAAAAGTCTGAAAAGCAAGATATAAGTTCCAGATCTTTACACTGAAATAGTGTACCCAAATGAGAAGAAACCAGAAAGGTGATTCTGGCAATATGACAGAGCAGGTTCCATAACACCCCCAAAAGATAATACTAGCTACCCAAGAATGGATTCAAACCAAGGAGAAATCCCTGAATTGCCAGATGAAGAATTCAGAAAGTTGATTATTAAGTTACTCAAGGAGATACCAGAGAAAGTTAAAAATCAACTTAAAGAAATATAAAAAATATAGGATATGGATTAACAATTTTCTAGAGAAATAGGTATCGTAATGAAAAAATAATCACAAATTCTGGAAATGAAAGACACACTTAGAGAAATACAAAATGCAATGGGCCTGTAAAACAAAATAATCTCACAGGGCCTATAAAACAATAATACATGAAAAAGAAAAAAAAGCAAGATATACAGGCAACGACTCACATAATGAATAGAACTGTCACTTACATCTCAATACTAATGTTGAATGTAAATGGCCTAAATGCTCCACTTAAAAGATACAGAATGGCAGGATGAATAAAAAGCCACCAACAAAACATCTACTGTCTTCGAGAGACTCATCTAACATATAAGAACCCACATAAACTTAAGGTAAAGGGGCAGAAAAAGATATTCCAAATAGAAACCCAAAGGTAGCAGGAGTAGCTATACTTGTATCAGACCAAACAGACTTAAAAGCAACAACAGTAAAAAAAGACAAAGAGGAACACTATACAACTCTGAAAGTCTAGCTCAACAGGAAAATATCACAATCCTAAATGTATATGCACCTAACACTGAAACTTCCAAATTTATAAAACAATTACTATTAAACTTAAGAAAAGAGATAGACAGCAACGCAATAATAGTGGGGTACTTCAATACTCCACTGAAAGAACTAGAAAAGTCATCAAGAAAGTCAACAAAGAAACAATGGGCTTAAACTATATCCTAGAACAAATGGACTTAACTGATATTTACAGGGCATTCTGCCAAACAACTGCAGAATATACATTTTTTTTCATCAGCACATGGAACATTCTGCACAATAGACCATATGGTAGGTTGCAAAACAAGTCTCAAAAATTTTAAGAAAATTGAAATTATATCAGATATCCTCTCAAACCACAGTGGAATAAAACTGGAAATTAATTCCAGAAGGAACCCTCAAACTATACAAATACATGCAAATTAAATAATCTGCTCTTGAATAATCTTTGGATCGACAATAAAATCAAGATGGAAAATTTAAAAATTCTTTGAAATGAACAATAATAGTGACACCACTTATCAAAACCTCTGGGATACAGCAAAAGCAATGTTAAGAGGAAAGATCACAGCATAAATGCCTTCATGAAAAAATCTGAAAGTGCACCAATTAGACAATCAAAGTTCACAAGTCAAGAAACTAGAGAAACAAGAACAAACCAAACTCAAATCCAGCAGAAGAAAAGAAATAATAAAGATCAGAGCAGAACTAAATGAAACAGAAACAAAATACAAAAGATAAATGAAAGAAAAGCTGGTTCTTTGAAAAGATAAACAAAATTCATAGACCATTAACAAAATTACCAAGAAAAGAGGCTAGAAGATCCAAACAAGCTCAGTTAGAAACAAAACGGGAGGTGTTACCACTGATACCACAGATATACAAAAGATCATTCAAGGCTACTATGAACACATTTATGCACACAAACTAGAAAATCTAGAGAAGAATAAATTTCTGGAAATACATAACTGTCTTAGATTAAATCAGAAAGTAATAGAAACTCTGAATAGATCAACAAGTAGTGAGATTGAAAGAGTAATTAAAAAAAAAAAAAAAAGGCAACAAACAAAAGAAGTCCAGGACCAGATAGATTCACACCTGAATTCTATCAGACATTCAAAAAAGAATGGGTACCAAACTTCTTGAAACTATTCCAAAAGATGGAGAAAGAGAGAATCTTCCCTAAATCATTCTATGAAGCCAGTATCACCCTATGAAACCAGTATCACACTAATGCCAAAACCAGGAAAGGACATAACAACAAAGAGAAACTACTGACCAATATCCCTGAAGAACATCAATGCAAAAATCCTCAGCAAAATATTAGTTAACCAAATCCAGTAAGATATCAGAAAGGTATAATCAAGTGGGTTTCATAGCAAGGATGCAGGGATGGTTTAACATATGCAAGTGAGGCCGGGCGTGGTGGCTCACGTGTGTAATCCCAGCACTTTGGGAGGCCGAGGCGGGTGGATCACAAGGTCAGGAGATCGAGACCATCCTGGTTAACACAGTGAAACCCCATCTCTACTAAAAATACAAAAATTAGCCAGGCGTGGTGGTGGGCGCCTATGGTCCCAGCTACTTGGGAGGCTGAGACAGGAGAATGGTGTGAACCTGGCAGGCAGAGCTTGCAGTGAGCCGAGATCATGCCACTGCACTCCAGCCTGGGCAACAGAGTGAAACTCCATCTCAAAAAAAAAAAAAAAAAAAAATTGCAAGTGAATAAATTTGACACATCACATAAACAGAATTAAAAGCAAAACTCATGTGATCATCTCAATAGATGCACAAAAAACATCTGACAAAACCCAGGATCCCTTTATTATTAAAACCCTCAGCAAAATTGGCACAGAAGGCACATATGTCAAGGTAATAAAAACCACCTATGACAAACCCACAGCCAATATTATACTGAATGGGGAAATCTTAAAATCATTCCCCCTGAGAACTGGAACAAGGGAAGGGTACCCACTTGCACCACTTCTATTTAACATATTACTAGAAGTTCTAGCCAGAGCAATCAGACAAGAGAAAGAAATAAAGTGCATCCAAATCAGTAATGAGGAAGTCAAATTGTCACTGTTGCTGATTATATGATTGTATACCTAGAAAACCCTAAAGACTCATCCAAAAAGCTCCTAGATCTGATAAAGGACTTCACTAAAGTCTCAGGATACAAAATTAATGTACACATATAAGTATCACTGCTGTACACCAACAACAACCAGAACGAAATGTAGAACACAATACCTTTTACAACAGATGTGAAAAAATAAAACTTAGGAATATACCTAACCAAGGAGGTGAAAGATCTCTACAAGGAAAACTCCAAAACACTGTTGAAAGAAATTATCAACAACTTGAACAAATGGAAACATTTCCCACGGTCGTGGAAGGGTAGAATCAAAATTGTGAAAATGACCACCATACTGACAAAAGCAATCTACAGATTCAATGCAATTCCCATCAAAATATCATCATCATTCTTCACAGAACTACAAAAAACAATCCTAAAGTTCCTATGGAACAAAAAATGTTCGCATATAGCCACAGAAAGAATAAGCAAAAAGAAGGAACCTGGAGGTATTGCATTACCCAATTTCGTACTATACTACAAGGCTATAGTTACCAAAAGAGCATCATAATGGCATAAAAATGGGCAGGTAGACCAATGGAACACAAAAGAGAAACCAGGAATAAAACCAAATACTTACAGACAACTGATCTTTCACCAAGCAAACAAAAACCTAAAGTGGGGAAAGGACAACCTATTCAACAAATGATTCTGGGATAATTGGCAAGTCACATGCAGAAGAATAAAACTGGATTCTGATTTTTCAACTTATATTAAATTGGTGCCTAATTTTACAACAAACCTAATACAAAAATCAACTCAAGATGGATCAAAGATTTAAATCTAAGACCTGAAACCATAAAAATTCTAGAAGAAAATATCAAAAAAACTCTTTTAGACATTGACTTAGGCAAAGAGTTCATGACCCAAAAGCAAATGGGACAAAAACAAAAATAAATAGACAGGACTTAATCAAACTAAAAAGCTTCTGCACAGCAAAAGAAATAATCAGCAGTGTAAATAGAAAACCCACAGAGTGGTAGAAAGTACGCACAAACTATGCATCTGACAAAGAAAGTATGCACAAACTATGTATCTGACAAAGAAAGTATGCACAAACTATGCATCTGACAAAGGATTAATATCCAGAATCTATGAGGCGCTCAAACAAATCAGCAAGAAAAATCAAATAATCCCATCCAAAAGTGGACAAAGAATATGAATAGACAATTCTCAAAAGAAGATATAAAAATGGTCAACAAACATATGAAAAAATGCACAATGTCACTAATGATCAGGGAATGTGAATCAAAAGCACAATGTGATACCACCCTACTCCTGGAAGAATGGCCTTAATTAAAAAATTAAAACCTAATAGATGTAGCATGATGTGGTGAAAAGGGAACACTTTTAAACTGTTGGCAGAAATATAAACTAGTACAACCAGTATGGAAAACAGTATGGAGATACATTATAGAACTAAAAGTAGAACTACCATTTGATATAGCATTCCCGGTATGGTATCTATTCAGAGGGCAAGAAGTCATTATATGAAAAAGACACTTGCACACACATGCTTATAGCAGCACAATTCACAGTTGCAAAAATATGAAGCCCATCAACCAAAGAGTGGATAAAGAAAATATTATATATATATATAGACATATATATACACACATATATATATAGAAAACATATCAGTATTCCACAGTGTGTGTGTATATATACAGCTCAGCTATAAAAAGGAATGAAATAATGGCATTTACAATAACCTGGGTTGAATTAGAGAACATTTTTCTAAGTAAAGTAACTCAGTAATAGAAAACCAAGTATTATATATTCTCTGTTATAAGTAGGAACTAAGCTATGAGAACACAAAGGCGTAAGAATGATATAATGGACTTTAGGGACTTGGGGGAAGGATTGGAAGAGGGATGACAAAAAAATGACTACACATTGTGTACAATGTACACTACTCAAGTTATGGGTTCACCAAAGTCTCAGAAACCACCACTAAAGAACATATCTATGTAACAAGAAGCCACCTGTTATCCAAAAACCTATTTAAGTAAAATTAAGCAAAACACCAAAAGGTTAATAACAGAGAACTTCCCAAAATCTAGAGAAAGATATCAGTATCCAAGGACAAGAAGATTGTATAACACCAAGCAGATTTAACCTAAAGAAGACTACTTCAAGATATTTAATAACCTCCCAAAAGTCAAGAATAAATAAAGATTCTTAAAAGCAGCAAGAAAAGAGAAACAAATAACAAACAATGGAGCTCCAATATGTCAGGCCACAGGCTTTTCAGTGGAAAGCTTACAGGACAGAGTAGTATTTAAAGTGCTGAAGGAAAAAACAAACAAAAAAATGTTTACCCTAGAATAGTATATCCAGTAAAAATATCCTTCAAATATAAAGGATAAATAAACATTTTCCCAGACAAACAAAAGCAGAGGGATTTCATAAATTACAGACCTGTCCTACAATAAATGCTAATGGGAGTATATCAATCATAAAGAAAAGAACATCAATAAATATTAATAAATAATCACTGGAAGGTATAAAACTCACTGGAAATAGTAAGTACACAGAAAAACAAAGAATATTAAAAGATGGTAACTGTGGTGTGTAAACTACTCATTCTAAGCAGAAAGACTAAACAATGAACCAATAAGAAATGATAACTGATAACTTTTCAAGACATAATCAGTACAACAAGCCATAAATAGAAATGACAATAATTTAAAAAGTGGGAGGACAAAGTTAAGGCATAAGGTTTTTACTAAGTTTTTTTTTTTTTGATTGTTTATGCAAATAGTGTTAAGTTGTTATCAGGTTAAAATAATGAGTATAAGACAGTATTTGCAAGCCTTATGGTAACCTCAAACCACAAATCATACAATAGATACACAAAAAGTAAAAGCAAGAAACTAAATTATGTCACCAGAGAAAGTCATCTTCACTAGAAGAAGACAGGAAGGAAATAAGGAATAGAAGGTCAGAAAACAAATAATAAAATAACAGGAATAAGTCTTCATTTATCAAAAATAACATTGAATGTAAATGGATTAAACTCTCCAATCAAAAGACATAGATTTGCTGCATGGATGAAAAAACAAGACCCATTGATCTCTCGCCTGCAAGAAACACACTTCACCTATGAAGACACACATAGGGTGAAAATGATAGAATGTAAAAATATTCTATGACAATAAAAACAGAAAAAGTGGAAGTCACTATACTCATATCAGACCACATAGATTTCAAGACAAAAACTTCAAGAAGAAACATGGAAGATCACTATATAATGATAAAGGGATCAATTCAGCAAGAGGATATAAAAATTTTAAATATATATGTACCCCACCATGTTGTACCAAGATATATAAAGGAAATATTATTTGAGTGAAACATAGTGATATGCTCTAATACAATAATAACTGGAGGCTTCAATGCCCCACTTTCAGCATTGGACAGATCTTCTAGACAGAAAATCAGCAAATATCAGACTTAATCTGCACCATAGACCAAATGGATCTAATAGATATTTACATAACATTTTATCCAAAGTCTGCAGAATATACATTCTTTTCATCAACACACAGATTATTCTCAAGGATAGATCACAGGTTAGGTCACAAAGCAAGTTGTAAAACATTTGAAAAAATGAAATAATAGCAAGCATCTTCTCTGACCACAATGGAATAAAACAAGAAAATAATAATAAGAGGAATTTTAGAAACTATACAAATACATAGAAATTAAACAATATGCTCCGTAATGACCAGTGGGTCAATTAGTAAATTAAGAAGCAATCTGACAATTTATTGACACAAATCAGAATGGAAATGCAGTATTCCAAAATCTACGGGATACAGCAAAAGTAGGGTTAAGAGGGAAGTTTATAGCTACAAGTGCCTACATAAAAAGAGAAAGAACTTCAAATGAATAACCTAACAATACTTCTTAAAGAACTAGATAAACAAGAGCAAACCACATCAAAATTAGTAGAAGAAAAGAAATAATAAATGATCAGAGCAGAAACAAATACAATTGATAATGAAGATAACAATAAAAAGCAAAAGATCAATGAAACAAAAATTTGGTTTTTTGAAAAGTTAAACAAAATTGAAAAACATTTAGCCAGACCAACTAAAAAGAGAGAAGATCCAGATAAATAAAATCAGAAATAAAAAAAGGAGCTATTATAACTGATACTCCAGAAATGCAAAGGATCATTAGTACTTACTGTGAGCAACTATGTCAATAAATTAGGAAACAGAAAAAATAGACAAATTACCAGACACATACAATCTACCAAGATTGAAGGAGGAAGAAATCCAAAACATGAACAGACCAATAACAAGTAATGAGATTGAAGCTGTAATAAAAATTATCCCAGGGGCCAGGCATGGTGGCTCACACCTGTAATACCAGCACTTTGGGAGGCCGAAGTGGGCAGATAATGAGGTCAAGAGATAGAGACCATCCAGGCCAATATGGTGAAACCCTGTCTCTACTAAAAATACAAAAATTATCTGGCTGTGGTGGTGCATGCCTATAATACCAGCTACTGGGGAGGCCGAGGCAGGAGAATCGCTTGAACCTGGGAGGCAGAAGTTGCAGTGAGCTGACATCGCACCACTGTACTCCAGCCTGGGTGACAGAACAAGACTCTGTCTCAAAAAAAAAAAAAAAACAAAAAACAAAAAACAAAACAAAACAAAAAAACCTTCTCCCAGAAGAAAAATCTCATAGCTTTAGTGCTGAATTCTGCCAATCATTTAAAGAATTAATACCAATCCTACTTCAACTAGTCCACAAAATAGAGGAGGAAGGAATGCTTCAAAACTCATTCTATGAAGCCAGTATTGCCCTGATACCAAAACCAGACAAACACATTCAAAAAAGAAGAAGAAAAAAGAAAACTACAGGCCAATATCTTTGACAAATATTTTTGCAAAAGTCCTCAACAAAATACTAGCAACCTCAATTCAACAATACATTACAAAGATCATTTATCATGACCAAGTGGGATTTGTTCCTGTGATGCAAGATGCTTCAACATATGCAAATCAATGAAGGTGACACATCATGTCAAACAAAGGAAAGCTACAAATCATGATCATTTCAATTAATGCTGGAAAATCATTTGATAAAACTTTAACATTCCTTTATAATAAAAGCTTTCAAAAACTGGGGATAGAAGGAACTTACCTCAACATAATAAAAGTCATATATGACAAACCCACATCTAATATCATACTGTATAGGAAAAAAGTGAAAGCCTTTCCTTTAAGATCTGGACCATGAAAGGGATGCCTACTGTTACCACTCATAGTTAACACAGTACTGGAAGTACTAACCAGAGCAGGAAACAAGAGAAATATACCAAATTCATCCATACTGGAAAGAAAGAAATCAAATTATCCTTGTTTGCTGATGATATAATCTTATATTTGGAAAACCTAAAGACTCCACAAGAAAACTATTAGAACTGATAAATAAATTTGGTGAAGTTGTAGGATACAAAATCAACATACAAAGGTCAGTAGTATTTCTATATGCCGACAGTGAACAATGTGAAAAGAAAAAATTAAAAAGCAGTCCCATTTACAACAGCCACCCATGAAATTAAATGCCCAGACACAAACTTAACCAAAGAAGTGAAAAATATCTATAATGAAAGCTATAAAACACTGATAGAAGAAATTTAGGAAGACACAATAAAATGGAAAAAAAATTCCATGTTCATGGATTGAAAGAATCAATCTTGTTAAAATGTCCATTCTACTCAAAGCAATCTACAGATTCAATGCAATCTTTCTCAAAATGCCAATGACAGTCCTCAAAGAAATAGAAAAAACTATTCTAAAATTTATATGGGACCACAAAAGACCCGGAATAACCAATGCTATCCTAAGCAAAAGGACAAAACCAGAGAAATTATATTACCTGACTTCAAATTACACTACAAAGTGATAATAAACAAAATAGCATGATACATGCATCTACTGATACATACATCAGTGGAACAGAGTAGAGAACCCAGAAACAGATCCACACACCTATAGTTAACTAGTTAACTTATTTTTCACAAAGGTGCCAAGACCATACATTGGGGAGAAGACAACCTGTTCAATAAACGGTGCTGGGAAAACTGGATATCCATATGCAAAAGGATAAAAATAGATTCTGATCTCTTACCTTATACAAAAATAAAATCAAAATGAATTAGAGACTTAAATTTAAGTCCTCTAATAATGAAACTACTATAAAAATTGAGGAAAATACTCAGGACATTAGTCTGGAGCCAAAATTTCTTGAGCAATACCTCAGAAGCACACACAACTAAACCAAAAATGGGCAAATGAGATCACATCAAGTTAAAAAGCTTCTGCACAGCAAAGGATACAATTAACAAAACGGCAAGACAACCTACAGAATGGGAGAAAGTATTTGCAAGCGACCATCAGACAAGGGCTTCATAAAAAGACTAAGGATTTCAAACAACTCCACAGGAAAAAATCTAACAATTTGATCAAAAGATGGGTAAAATATTTGAATAGACATTTCTCAAAAGAATACATACAAATGGCAACCAGGCATATGAAAAGCTGCCAACATCATTTATTATCAGAGAAATGCACTCCAGTCTGGGTGACAGAGTGAGACTCCATCTCAAAAACAAACAAACAAAACCCACAAAATTATGGCAATCGTAACATTTAATAAGCAAGGATGATGAGAATAGTATTTGGGGTGGTTTAATTTAGAAAGTAGGCTGGATAATAGCCAATAAATTTCCTGCCTTTTTTTTTTTTTTTTTTTAAGAGACCAGGTCATGCTGTCACCCAGCCTGGAGTGTGGTGTCACAATCCAGTTAAAGTGACTTATATCCAAAAGACAGGCAATAACAAATGCTGCGTATCAGATCAAGGAAATTTTGGGCAGAGGCTATGAGGTTTTCTAGGTATACAATCTTATTGTCTGCAAACAGAGATAGTTAGACATTCTCTCTTTCTATTTGGATACCTTTTACTTCTTTCTTTTGCCCAATTGCTCTAAGCAGGACTTCCAGTAGTATGTTCAATAGGATTGATGAGAGAGGGACTGTTTTTCTTGCTTTGGTTCTCAAAGGGTATGCTTGCAGTTATTGTCCATTCAGTATGTTGGCAGTGGGTTTTTTCAAAGATGGCTCTTTTATTTTAAGGTACATTCCTTCAATACCTAGTTTGCTGAGGATTTTTAACATGAAGTGATGTTTAGTTTTATTGAAAGTCATTTCTGTATCTACTGAGATAATCGTGTGGTTTGTGTTTATATGGTAACATTTATTGATACGTGTATGTTGAACCAACCTTGCATCCCAGGGATAAAGCCTACTTGGTTATGGTGGATTCGCTTTCAGATGTGCTACTGGATTCAGTTTGTTAGTAATTTGTTGAGTATTTTTTGCTGGCAAAGACTTCATGACAAAGACACCAAAAGCAATTGGAAGAGAAACAGAAATTGACAAATGAGATCTAATTAAATGAAAGAGCTTATGTGCAGTAAAGTAAATTATCAACAAAGTAAACCAAAAATCTCCAGAATGGGAGAAAATATTGCAATTTGTGAATCTGACAAAGGTCTA
Source organism: Papio anubis (assembly GCF_008728515.1). Classification (NCBI taxonomy): domain Eukaryota; kingdom Metazoa; phylum Chordata; class Mammalia; order Primates; family Cercopithecidae; genus Papio; species Papio anubis. Next base: position 109,718,590 of record NC_044983.1, read on the forward strand.
ATATCCAGAATTTATGTGGAACTTAAACCTATTTACAAGCAAAAAACAACAGCCCCATTAAAAAATAGGCAAAGGACATGAACATAATTTTTTCAAGTAAAGACACAGATATGTCCAATAAGCATATTTAAAAATGCTTGACATTATCAATCATTAGAGCAATGCAAATCAAACCCATCTCACATTTGTCAGAGTGGCTATTATTAAAAAGTAAAATAAATAAATAAATAACAGATGTTGGAATGATTTTGAAAAAAAGGAAATATTTATACACTGCTGGTGGGAATATAAAGTAGTTCAGCCATTGTGGAAAACAGTTTGATGATTACTTAAAGAACCTAAAACAGGATTACCATTTGACCCAGCAATCCCATTATTAGGTATACACCCAAAGGAAAATAGGTAATTGTACCAAAAGAACATATGCACTCATATGTCCATCATTGTGCAATTTACTATCGCAAAAACATGGAACCAACCTAGGTGTTCATCAATGATTGCGTGCATAAAGAAAATGTGGTACATATACATCATGGAATACCAGGAAGCCATAAAAAACAATATTATTATGTACTTTACAGAAACGGGGATAGAGCTGGAGGCCATTATCTTTTCTTTTTTTTTTTTTCTTTTTTTTTTTTTTTGAGACAGAGTCTTGCTCTGTCGCCCAGGCTGGAGGGCAGTGGTGTGATCTCGACTCACTGCAACCTCCGCCTCCCAGGTTCAAGCGATTCTCCTGTCTGAGCTTCCTGACTAGTTGGGATTACAGGCACGCGCCACTGCCCCCAGCTAATTTTTGTATTTTTAGTAGTCAGGGCGTTTCACCATGTTGGTCAGGCTGGTCTCGAACTCCTGACCTCGTGATCTGCCTGCATCAGCCTCCCAAAGTGCAGGGATTACAGGCGTGAGCCACCGCACCCGGCCGAGGCCATTATCTTAACCAAACTAACACAGGAACAGAAAACCAAATACTGCATGTTCTCACTTATAAGTGCTGAACAATGGGAACACATAAATACTGGAAAGGGAACAACAGACACTGGGGTCTACTTGAGGTGGAGGATGGGAGGAAGGTGAAGATAAAAAATTACCCATCGGATGTGAGTGCAGTGGCTCTTGCCTGTAATCTTAGCACTTTGGGAGGCCGAGGTGGGTGGGCCACCTGAGGTCAGGAGTTTGAGACCAGCCTGACCAATATGGCAAAACCTTATCTCTACTAAAAACACAAAAGTTAGCTGGGCATGGTGGCGGGTACCTACAATCCAGCTACTTGTGAGGCTGAGGCAGGAGAATAACTTGAACTCGGGAGGCCGAGGTTGCAGTGTGTCAGGATCGCATCACTTAACTCCAGCCTGCGTGAAACAGTGAAATTCCATCTTAAAAAAAATTACCCATTGGGTACTATGTTTATTACCTGGGAGACAAAGTAATCTGTACACCAAACCCCCCAACATACAATTTACCTATATAACAAATCTGCACATGTACCCTTGAACATAAAATAAAAATTAAAAAAAAATTAATAGAAAATTTTAATAGGCAGGAAGGTACCAGAGTTTGAAAGGAGTTTTTTTTAATATTAGTAGAGAGTCATCATCAGTATCCCTAATGAATATTTAAAACCAAGTTATCCAGGGAAAGACGTCTTTCATGTTTCTCATATGTATTTCATCTTCTTTGTTTCTTGTCCTCCTCACTCTTTGCAGATAAATTTTAGGGAAATCAGATGAGCAGAAGTGAAGAACTTAAGGAATTGGCTGTGGAAAACTGGAAAGCCCAGGACAGCAAAGGATGAACAAAACCAAGGCAGCTGAAAAATATAGTTTAGCAGCCCTAAACACCTTTAGTGTAACTATGGGAGATGTATTGTCAACAAGAGAACACTGGGGATATTTGGCAAAATAGGAAAGTAAAGAACACTCCTCACCTTTCATGTGTCTTCTTTTATATTCCCAATCCTCCCCATTCCCTCCGTCAACACCCTACCCCTTCAAAAAAAGAAAAATCCAGAATCCTCTATAGGCTAATTTTGCATCAATTTTATAAGGAGACCAAATACTCATCGTCTATTTAGTCATCATTTTAAAAATGTAATTTAATAGGAGGGTCAGATTGGTTTTTGATGTTTTACTTATTCTCAGAAGAATAAGATGTAGTTGGAATGATAGAAAATGAAACGTTTAGTAGCAGTAGGAGTTAAATTAGAAGAAAAAATTATATTGGAAATATAAGAAGGAGAATAAAGTAATCTTTTAAATAAATAAAGTATAAAATGTATACAATGTGTTAAAAAAAACCAGAGGATTTACCCATTTATGCCAGAGGTTGCAATTTTTTGTGTGTGAAAAATCAGACCTTGGCAATGACCTTGAGTAGTAGGATATAAGTAACTCCCACAAGCACAGCGTTCCAATAATGGAACACTACGCATAAATGGCTAATAGGTTAGTGTAGTGACAATCACTGAGTGATCTAATTTAAGATAAATAATTTGCATGTATTTTTACATGACAAGAATGTTAGAGATTTTTAAAAAATACATAGTGTTTGCATTCAAAAATTGCAAAATGATAAAATAATTTATCTATGGTGTTTAGTGCATGAAGCAACTCTGAGACCCATGCACATGCAGGAAGTTTACTGGAAAACTACTCTTGGTAACCCCACCTGTGAAAAGTTGAGGAAGCTAAAGGAAGTAAAAAACAGTTAAGGTATTAGGGTTCTTCAGACAAACAGAACCAGAACCAATAGGAGATGATGGATGGATGGATGGATGGATGGATGAATGGATGGATGCATGCATGGATGGATGGTTGGATGGATGGATAGATGGATGGATGGATAATAGATAGATAGATAGATAGATAGATAGACACATAGAGATTTATTATAATTTTATGTAGACTGACAAGTCCTGAGATCTATAGCTGGCAAGCTGGAGACCCAGGAGAATTGATAGTATAATTCCAGTCTAAATCTAGCAGGCTGGAGACCCTGAAAGCACCATAATTTCAGTTCTAGTTCAAAGACAGAAAACAAAACAAAGCAAAACAAAAGCAAGGTCTTAGCTAAAGGCAATTGGGCAGGAAAAATTCCTTCTTACTTTAGGGAAAGCTAGCCAGGCTCTCAGTTTATTGGAAGGATCTTACCCACAATAGGGAGGGTAATCAGCGTTAGTTAGTCTACCAATTTAAATGTCAATCTCATTCACAAACATTCTCATAGAAACACTCAGAATAAAGGTTGACAAAGTATGTGTGCACAATATATGGGCCAGGTGACATATACAATTAAACATTACAACTGGGCAGCATCACAGTCAAAGGTCCCAGACTCTGAGACAGAAATCTCTGGATTTGGGATAGCCCTGCAAAGTTGCTCCAGATGAAGTAAGAGAGTGCTTATAGTCCCTGCATTCATGCCATTGGATGAGGCAAGGAGGTTCCTTCAACCAAAGCAAATGGGCTAAGAAGTGAGTTGACTCTGTTTAGCCAAGGACATCCTCTGGGAGAGGGAAATTGTTGCATGCTATTGGCTGTCAATGCTCCCAGTTGCTGGGAGAAGGAGTGCTTTAATCCTGAGGGTTGTAGAGACTTGGCTTACATACCAGAGTCTACATGATGCTCTCTATTACATCCTAGATATTCGAAGAAAAGAGTCTTATAATTTAGCTCTTGAGATTTTCAGAATCTAGAATAGAAAACAGATAGGTAAATCCCATAGAAAGAAAGATTTGTAATCTATAAAATGTCACATTCTTGTGCTCTTACAGACTACCTGGTATACCATATTAACATATTATTTACTAAATAAATTTAAAAGTGATATAAAATCAGCAAATATCAGTGTTATAAACTCCGGTATATAAAGAATTTCTTAATGTTTGTTGATTACTCAATTAATAAATACTTCATTAATGGATATTTCATAATATTATTGATTCAACACAACTTATTCATGTATTACTTGCCAGATACTCTCTAAAGTATTCAGTAACTTGGACCTAAATCCATTTAAATGAATATTTAATTTCTCTCTCAGTAAAAACTATATATTGTTCATGGTCAAATGAAGTTCTTCAAGGGTAAGATTATTCAAATGAATGCTTTTGATTTTAATTCATGTATGATTAGTCATTTATTTGAATATGTTTTGTCTGTCCTTTCATTGTGATAGGCATGGAGCTAACATCTAATGATTAATAATAACAAAATATAGTCACTTGCTTCACTGATTTAGTTGAAGAAATTTAAAAGATAAACTAGGAATTTAAATAAGATCCAAAATGAAACTGCATATTAAGTACGGAGATATAAGAATCTCTGAATCAATTAATAATGATTGAAGTGCATATATATGAGACAATATTTAAGAACATATAAAATATCCATAAAAGTTTAATCAAAGATTTTATGACATCTGAGGAAAGACACAAAACCAATGCAATAAATAAGTGGGAAACCTGTGAAATGTTTGCATATTTGAAAACGAGTAGTCTGTTTAAAAAATAATTTTATGCCAAAAATTATGACTCCTTTAAATATTAATTTTACCTCCAGTGTAAATGTAAGAAGCAAGTATTATTTTTCTCCATTTATAATCTTGAGAAAATTTTAGCCTAGGGAGTTAACCTCTCATAGAGAGTAAATGGCTTGGCTTTAATTTAAACTATAATCTGTAAAACTCTAAAATCCACAGGGCATGACTTTTAAAGGCTTTACGGTATTCACATTTGCTATGCTTTGGGCGTCTGTTCCCTCATGTTGAAACATAATTGCCATTGTAAAAGTATTAACCCGTGGGACCTCTAAAAGGTGATTAGACTGTGACGACTCTGCCCTAAGGGTTGGGGCTAATGCCACCACAGACAGGCAAGACAGGCCCCCTCTTGCCCTCCCTCTCTTTGCCCTTCTTCCGTAATGCCTTTTGCCATGTGATCACTCTGCTCTGCAAAAAGGCCCTCACCAGAGGCTGCTGTCATACTGTTGGACTTCCAAGTCGTCAGAATTGTAAGCCAATAAATTTCTGTTCATTATCAATTATCCAGTCTGCAGTATTCTGTTATAGCAGAACGAAATGAACTAAGACATTACAGAATCATGCCATATTTCTGTATTTGATTAAAACTTTGTTGTGAAAATAAGATATTTCAAAATAAGAGGATGGTAAATATTAAAATAATGATACTAAAATGAGAATATTGGAAAGAAGTGAGAGAAAAGAAAATATTTAAAAACTCATGTTACCTAATTAGATTTTAATACTCACTCTTAGTTATTGTACATAAATGTATACTTGGCATCCTAAATCAGTATTTAGCAGAAAAAAGGAAGTGTCTGTACACTAGGAAAGACCACTAATATAACAGAAACAGCTATATAAAACTGGAATTAAAATAAATTTATTCTAAAATAATAAACACCTGAGTATCTCCTTAAATATCTGTTTATTTTTCGAAGCAGAGATGAAGATTGGCAGAAAGATATGCATAAAAGGTAAGAGTCGAAGAAGAAAAAATACAAACAGAGAGGGAAAAGAAAGAGGGGAGAGAGAGAACGAGAAACAACTACTCTTACCAGAAGTTAAGGTATTTAAATACAAATGGATGTAAATTTATTTGAATATATTTCTAAACACTATTTATTTATATTTATATAACTCCTTTGCAACCATAGACCTCTGTGATTGTACCTGTGGAACTGAAAACCTCCATCAATTGTTAGTTGCTTTAGAAAATCAGTAATGAACATAACTCATGCAAACTAAGTTTATTAATAATACACTTAATGTGCAATAAAGATTAAGAATTTTTATACGCAGTCTTCTGTCTTTATCCCACTTTAAACAATTTCGTTTGACTATTTTTTATTCCATTTGATATATTTTATGGAATAGGAAAGGAGATATTTTATTTTTTAATTATTATTATTATTTCAACTTTTGGATTCAGGGGATAAATGTACATATTTGTTACACGGGTATACTGTGTGAAGCTGAGGTTTGGGTTACCTCACCAAAATAGTGAGCATAGTATCCAATATGTAGTTTTCCAGTCCATCACTCCTTCTCCTGCCATATTCCCTCACTTCCCAGTAGACCACAGTGTCTGTTTTTCCTTCTATATGTCCATGAGTATGCAGTGCTTAGCTCCTACTTAAAGGTGGAAACACATACTATTTGGTCTTCTATTCCCCTGTTAATTCACTCATGATAATGGTCTCCAGTTATATCAATATTGCTGTAAAAGACATACTTTTCATTGTTTTTTCATGGCTGCATAGTATTCCATGGTATGTTTACACACCTTCTCTTTATCCAATTCAACATTGATAAGCACTTAGGTTGATCCACTATCGTGAGTAGTGCTGAGATGAACACATAAGTGCATATGTCTTTTTGATAGAATAATTTCTTTTCCTTTGGGTATATACCCAGTAATGAGATTGCTAGGTCAAATGGCAGTTCAGTTTTAAGTCTTTGAAAAATCTCCAAACTGTTTTCCACAGTTGCTGAATTATTTACATTCCCACCAACAGTTTATAAGCATTATCTTTATTTTCACAGACTTGACAGTATCTGTTATAATTTGACTTTTTAATAATGGTCATTGTGACTGATAGGAGATGGCATCTCACTGCAGTTTTGATTTGCATTTCTCTAATGATTAGTGATGTTGAGTATTTTTCCATAGTAATTGAATGCTTGCATGTCTTTTTTTTGAAAAGTATCTGTTATGTACTTTGCCTGAATCAGTAATTTAAAAACTACCAACCAAATAAAAAGCTCTGGACCAGATAGATTAATAGCAAAATTCTACCACATGTATAAAGAACTGGTATCAATTCTACTAAAACTATTCAAAAAAATAGAAGAGGAGGGGCTCCTCCCTAACTCATTTAATTCAGCCAGTATCTGACTGACACCAAAATCTGGCAAAGTTCAACAAAAAAATTCAGGCCAATATTTCTGTTTAGTCTAAGCAAAACTCCTCAACAAAATACCAGTAAACAAAATCCAGAAGCACATCAAAAAGTTAATTCACCACAATCACGTAGGCTTTGTTGTTGGAATGCAACAGTAGTTCAACATATGCAAATCAATAAATGTGATTCATCAACAAAACGGAATTAAAAGCAAAAACCATCTGATAATCTCAATAGAGACAGAAAAAACTTTTTGATAAAATCCAACATTTCTTCATGATAAAAACCTTCAACAGACTAGGTATCAAACAAACATACCTCAAAATAATAGAGCCATTTATGACAAACTCACAGCCAACATCACACTGAAGGGCAAAAGCTGGAACCAACCCCTTTAAGAACTGGAACTAAACAAGGACGCCCACTCTCACTCTCCTATTCAACACAGTACTGGAATTCCTAGCCAGAATAATCAGGCAAGAGAAAGAAATAAAAAACATCCAAATAGGAAAAGAAGTAGTCTAAATATTTCTCCTCACTGATGATATGATTCTGTACCTAGGAAACCTTAAAGTCTCTGCCATAAGGTTTTTAGAACTGATTAATGACTGTAGTAAAGTTTTAGGATACAAAATCAATGTACAAGGGTCAGTAACATTTCCACACATCAGTAATGTTCAAGCTGAGAGTCAAATCAAGAACACAATTTCATTTACAATATCCAAAAAATAAATAAAATACCTAGGAATGCGTCTAACCAAGGAGGTAAAATATCTCTACAAGGACAACCACAGAACACTACTGAAAGAAATCAGATATGACACAAAGAAACGGAAAAACATTCCATGCTCATGAATTAGAAGAATCAATATTGTTGAAATAGTCATACTACCCAAAGCAGTTTACAGATTCAACACTACTTCTGTCAAATGACCAATATCATTTTTTCACAGAATTAAACAAAGCTATTTTAAAATTCAAATGGAACCGAAAAGGAACCTGATCAACCAAAGGAATACTAAGCAAAAAGAACAAAGCCAGAGGCATCACATTACCTGACTTCAAATTACACTATAAGGATACAATAACCAAAACAGCACACTACTAGAGCATAAAGACCAATGGAACAAAATAGAGAATCTAGAAATAAAACCGCATACCTACAACCACCTGATTTTCGAAAAAGTTGACAAAAACAAGCAATTAGGAAGTTACTTCCTCTTAAATAAATGATGCTATGATAATTTCTGTTATATGCAGAAGAAGAAAACTGGATCCTTACCTTGCACCACACACAAAAATTAACTCAAGATGAATTAAGGGTTTAAATGTAAGACGTCAAATTATAAAAATCTTAAAAGAAAACCCAGGAATTACTGTTCTTCACATTAGCCTGGCCAAAAACGTTTTTAGTTAAGTCCTCAAAGGCAATGCAACAAACACAAAAATTGACAAGTGGGAGCTAATTAAACTAAAGAGCTTCTGCACAGCAAAAGAAACTATCAACAGAGTAAAGAGACAATCAACAAAATGGGAGAAAATATTCATAAACTATGCATCCAACAGGGGTCTAATATTCAGAACCTATAAGGAATGTAAACAAATAAATAAGGAAAAACCAAATAACCCCATTTTTAAAAAATGGGCAAAGGACATACTATTTTTATAAAGCCTGAATTCTACAATTTTCTGTGGCTGGATGTGTAACATTTTGAGTTAATACTACCACAATTAACATCAATTAAACATTTTTTACAACACAGTTTAGCAAGGAAATACAATGCAAAATAGTTCCCAAAATTTAGTTTGTTCAAGAATAACCTAGGAGCTTACATAAAATGTATGTCCAGGGGACTATTCTCAGAGATTTTGATTCAGTATATTCAGTTTCAGTCTCAGAAATCTACCTGTCAAGTAATTACCTCACATGATTTTGATTTATAAATAAAGATATTTTTAAAGATCTTTACATCTATGTGGCAAAGCTTATTGACACACTTTCTGTCCCACTTTAAGTTTCTAACATTAAGACTCTGCCACTATTGTTAAGACTCCACCATATATTTGCCATATATTGTTGCTATATCATTTTATTTAATCTCAGCCAGGCAAACTGAAAGGAGGTATATCTATAATATCATTTAATGTATAAAATATACATTAAAATACAATTGTATATATACACAAATATAAATATATATTTACATATATTTATATAATTATATGTAAATATATCAAGTGTATGTTTACATACATGTATTTACATACACGTTTACATAAATAATTAAAATACATTAAATTATTTAATATATGTTTATATGTGTGTATATATACAATTATATTTTAATGGTATTTTTATGTAAATAAGTATATATATTATTATATTTATAATTAATATTATTTATACATCTGTATATGTATACTATTGTATTTTAAAGGTTTGGAATAAAAATCCATTTCTTAAAAATTTCTGTCTACTGTTCCCATGTTTATGTTCATGCTTGCTCAGTGTTAATCTCCCACTTGTAAGTGAGAATATGTAGTATTTGGTTTTCTGTTTCTGTGTTAATTCACTAAGGATTGTGGCCTCCAGTTGCATATACGTTGCTGCAAAAGACATGATTTCATTCTTTTCCGAGCTGCCTAGTATTCAATGAAATATATGTATCACATTTTCTTTATTCAATCCAATCCACCACTGAAGGGCACTTAGGTAGATTCCATGTCTTTGTTATTGTGAATAGTGCTGTGATGAACATGCAAGTGTGTGTGTCTTTTTGGTAGAATAATTTATTTTCTTTTGGGTATATACCCAGTAATGATATTGCTGGCATGAATGGTAGTGCTGTTTCTCTTGGAAAAATGTCCAAATAGCTTTCCACAGCGGCTGAACTAATTTACATTCCCCAAGGGAAAGTATAAGGATTCCCTTTTGTCCACAGCCTCATCAGCATCTGTTATTTTTTGGTTTTTTATAGTAGCCACTCTGTCTGGGGTGAGAATAGGTCACTGTATTTACAGTGACTGGTATCAAACTGTAGTTTTTGACTTGCATTTCTCTGAAGATTAGTGATGATGAGCATTTTACCATGATTGTTGGTCATTTGGGTATCTTCTTTGGAGTTCATGTCCTTTGTCTACTTTTTAAATGTGGTTGTTTTTTGCTTGTTGATTTGTTTGTTTCATATAGATTCTGGATATTAAACCTTTGTCAGCTGCAGAGTTTGGGATTATTTTCTCCCATTCTTTAGGTTGTCTGTCTACTCTGTTGATACTTTGTTTTGCTGTGTAGAAGCTCTTTAATTTAATTAGGCTATGCTTGTCAATTTTTGTTTTTGCTGTAATTGCTTTTGAAGACTGTCATAATTATTTCACAAGGTCAATGTTCAAAATGCTATTCCCTAGGTTTACTTTTAGGATTCTTATATTTTTAAATATTGAGGTCTTACCCGTAAATCTTTAATTCATTTGGAGTTAATTTTTTTATATGGTGCAAGGTTGGGGTCCCATTGCATTCTTCTGAATATAGCTGGCCAGTTATCCTAGCAGTATCTATTACATAGTTTTTTCTTTCCCCATTAATTGTTTTTGTCAGCTTTGTCAAAGGTCAAATTGTTGTACATATGCAGCTTTTCTGGGTTCAATATGCTGTCCCATTGTTCTAGGCGTTTTTGTGTTCTATGTGTTCTATTTGTTCTTGTTCTAGGGCCACACTGCTTTGGTTACTGTAGCCTTAAAGCATAGTTTGAAGTTGGGTAATATGATGCCTCCAGCTTTGTTAGACTTGCTTTGGCTATTTGGACTTTTTTTGTGTTCCATGTGAATTTTAGAATAATTTTATTTAATTCTGCGAAGAATGATATTTGTAGTTTGATAACAATAGCATTGAATCTGTAACTTGCCTTGGGCGGTATGGCCATTTTAACAATATCAATTCTTCCAATCTATGAACATGAAATGTTTTTCCATTTCTTTGTGTCATCTCTGATATATTTCAGCAGTGTTTTGTAGTTCTTCTTGTAGAAATCTTTCATCTCCTTCGTTAGCTTTTTTCCCAGGTATTTCATTTATTTTGTGGCTATTATAAATGGGATTATATTATTGGTTTGACTCTCAGCTTGAACATTCTTGGTGTATACAAATGCTACTGATTTTTGACATCAATTTTGTATCCTGAAACTTTATTAAAGTCATTTATCAGTTCTAGGAGCCTTTTCACAGAGGCTGTAGGGTTTTCTAGGTATAGAATCATATCAGTGAAGAGAGATAAGTAGACTTCTTTTCCTATTTGAATGCCTTTTATTTCTTGCTCCTGCCTGATTTGTCTGGCTAGATGGTCACATTGAGAATCCTGCAGAATATTTGGTGCATAATGGAAATGATAAGTAGGTCAGACTTCGTATTGTCCTGCCCAAACTATTTCCTGCGCAGTTAAGGACTTGTCGAGTTAATATAATATGTGTGGCTGTGTCTGATGGAGACTTGTGTTCGAATGCACTTCTGAAGAAAAGACTTTGAATATAGTTCTATGTCTCTGGTTAACAGATCTGAGAAGAAGTAAGGATGCCTGTTCCATGAAGGGGTCCACAAAGGAAGATGCCCAGAGGCTTGTGGGTCTCTATACTGAGCATGCCCAGCATGGCAGGCTGACACTGAGGCTGAAAAGGCCTAAGGCAGAGATTATCCTGCCCTAAGTGGGGTCACACACACAGGTTAAAGTCCCCTGCCATGGCACCAGATGCTATTACTGGGATCATCTGAGACAGTTAGTAGATGAAGAGTATAAAATCCTAGAATTTCTTTAATTCATGTCCAACATTTACTGATGCAGACACTGAGGCCCAGAAAGAGGAAGGGATTTGCCAACATACAGGCGGCAGTTAAAATGGGTGCTGGAACCCAGTTTTCTGTCTCCTGGTTGTCTTTAGAAAACTGGAAGACAGAAAGTGATTCTTATTTTTCCTTCTACTTTGGTTCACTTTAGAAATAGTTTTTTATAGAGGAGAAGACAATGAATTGAAAGAGGTTAGGAAGCTGGCTTTGAAATCACACCGTGTGCTAGGTAAAGTTTGGATATGTCCTCCAAATCTCATGTTGAAATGTAATCTCCAATGCTGGGTGTGGGGCCTATAGGGAAGTGACTAGATCATGGAGGTGGATTTCTCGGGAATGGTTTAGCACCATCCCCTTGTGATTTCCTTGTGATAGCGAGTAAGTTCTTGTGAGACCTGGTTGTTTAAAAGTGTGTGGCATCTTCCCCTTGCTTTCCCTTGTACTCCTGCTTTCGTCATGTGATGTACCTGCTTCTGCTTTACCTTGTGCCTTCAGTAAAAGCTCCCAGAAGCCTCCACCAGAGGCCTAGCAGATAACATTACCATGCTTCCTGTACAGTTTGCATTTGCAGAATTGTCAGCCAATTAAACCTCTTTTCTTTGTCAATTACCCAGACAGGTAGTTATAGCAACACAAGAACAGACTAACAGACTATGAATATATTAAAAGAGCACTTAACTTCAGGAACAAAAGATTACCAAGCCACATCTCTTTTAATTTATAGTTGATGAAACTGGAAACCAGAAAACCAGATGACCTGCCTAAGAACACATGGAAACACCAGGCTTCCTGACTTTTCCTAGCTGTGCCCCCCTGTATCATAGCTGTGTCCAGGCAGCTACCACCACTGACTGAATGTTTCAGCATTAAATGCCAGGTTTCAGTCCAAGAGTTTGTGAAATATACTTCTGCGTTTTCTGTAAAACTGAAGTTGAAGGTATATAATAATGCATAGTTCAGTATCATCCATACAAATCTCATTGAACATTTATTTCAGATTTCAGTATCAGGAAAAAAATACTTCCCTGAGAAGTGAGCATATTTTCCATTTCCGATAAGTATGAAAGCAACTATGTTTTCCTATTTACTCTGGCTGGCACAAAGCTCAGAGCCTAATTTAATGTACAATAAAATATGGGTATTTCCTCCTTTTATCTTTTATCACCAATTTCTATTTAATTTACTTTAACATGTGTGTCTCTGGAGTTAAGACAACTCAATTCCCTTTCGTAAAAGATGGAGACATCATCACACAATAATTGTTGTTATGGTAAAAATAAATTATGAAAATGTTAATAACAAAAAATAAAATAGGAGGAGGGAAAGGTAGAGCCTTGTAGTCCATGATAAGAACTAAAATGCCAAAATTGTCTAGCGAAGACAAGGATTTTCAGTAAAGAATGACATAGATTTACTTATGTTTTGAAAGGATAGCCTGAACAAGTGTGTATAAAGTAGAATATGATGGTGAGACCATGATGAAGAGAGGCAGAAGCATTGGGAAAAACTGTTCATATTCATAGAAAGAAATGTTGGTTGTGTTGACAGGAGTTGTTAGAATAGTCAGATTCCAGAAGTATTTTAAGGTAGTGCTGCCAGCACCTATTGGTGTATCAAGGACAGAAGAATGAGAAAGGTCAAGAAAAAATAATTTGCATGTAGGAAGGACAGAAATAGTAAGTTCTTATCGGGAGAATCCGCTCCCAATGTTTAACGTGTGTTCTTTTCTATTTCCTAAGTGTCTTGGCTGGGCTGAGAAATAAAGGGAAAGAGCACAAGAGAGAGAAACTTAAAGCTGGGTGTTCGAGGGAGACATCAAATGTCGACAGGATCCCTGATGTTCCCCGAGCCGAAAAACCTGCAAGTTTTTATTAGCGATTTTCAAAAGGGGTGGGAGTGCACGAATAGGGTGTGGGTCACAGAGATCACATACTTTACAAGGTAATTAAATATCACAAAGCAAATGCAGGCAGGGTGAGATCACAGGACCACCAGATGAGGTGAAATTAAAATTGCTAATGAAGTTTCCTGCAAGCATTGTCATTCATAACATCTTATCAGGAAACAGGGTTTGAGAGCAGACAACCTGTCTGACCAAAATTTATTAGGCAGGAATTTTTCTCCTCCTAATAAGCCTGGGAGCACTACAGGAGACCGGGGCTTATTTCATCCCTTAGGCTTCCACCATAAAAGCTTCCAAAGGGGCCCTTTACAGGCCTACCTTCAGGGCGCATTCTCTTTCTCAGGAATGTTCCTTGCTGAGAAAAAGAATTCAGCGATATTTCTCCTATTTGCTTATGAAAGAGGAGAAATATAGCTCTGTTCCGTCCGGCTCACGGGCGGCCAGTTCAAAGTTACCTCTCTTGTTCCCTGAACGTCGCTACTATCCTGCTCTTTTTTTAAGATGCCCAGATTTCATGTTGTTCAAACACACATGCTCTGCAAACAATCTGTGCAGTTGACACAATCACAGGGTCCTGAGGCGACATTCATTCTCCTCAGCTTACGAAGAAGATGACGGGATTAAGAGATTAAAGTAAAGACAGGCGTAGGAAAACACAAGGGTATTGATTGGAGAAGTGATAAGTGTCCATGAAATCTTCACAATTTATGTTCAGAGATTACAGTAAAGACAGGTGTAAGAAATTGTAAAAGTACTAATTTGGGGAACTAATAAATGGCCATGAAATCTTCACAATTTATGTTCTTCTGCCATGACTTCAGCCGGTCCCACCGTTCAGGGTCCCTGACTTCCCGCAACAACTTCTATGTGGCACAATTTAAGTTTGTCAAAACTATTAGACATTCATGTAGAGACACTGAATCCATGATTGAATAGATGAGCCTGTATTTCAGAGAAGCTGTCAGGATTGCAGTTATGCATTTGGGAGAGGTCAGCATTCACCTACATATGCTGACTACATGAGATCTCTTCGAGAGTGAGTAAATAGAGGCAAGAAGTTATCCAAGGGCTGAGCACAGAGCACATTGTTGTGATCGAAAATCCAAAGTTACAATTCTATCTAAGGTTACCTGAGGTAGAAGCAGAACTGAAGGAGAATAACGTCTTGAAAGAGAGACAGAAATGTATTTCAGGAAGCCTGAAATACTTGTCTGTAAATATCACTTAATTGTGGTGGATAAGGGGAAGAAACTGGCATTTAGATTTTGTAATATGAACATCACTGAGGTTACTGTCAAGTTGCAATTCTGAAGAATTTTTGGGAGTGGGAGTCCTCCCCTCTCCCCTTCAAAAAATGTATGTTCAGAAGAGAAAGGGACAAGGGGGAATGAAGAAGACAATGAATTGTAATTATTCTCTGGAAAAAGAGAAATAAGTCTGTAATTCAGGGTGAAATGTCAAATAAAAAAAAAAAAATCCCCACTAATGTAGAACTAATGAAAACAGACATATATGTAAACAGTCAAATTATTAGAGTGTGATATGTAGAATAAAAGGAACTATAGCCACAGCTCTTATGTAACCTTACAGTTGGAAGCCTCGATCATGAAACAACTAATTAAATAGTCTGTAATAAACAGTACTTACAAATTTGTGCAGAAGACATGACTTGATATTTTGAAGAATGAAAATTAAATTTTGGATATTTTCATAAAATACTCATATTTTCCTTTTGAATAAATTGGAGAATGACTTTTATTATCTTTATAAGCTGAAGACTTCCATCAGATCTTTCCACTAAATCCATATGCTTGAGTAAAGGCAGCCATATTGCTTACCTTGTAATTCTGCAAAAGTAGCCCCTGAGAAAATGTACTGGAACAGTTACCAGTTGTATCTTTTTGGCAAAAGAATTGATTTAATTCTCTGCTTTAATTTGTAGTTCAATACAAAAGTCATTCCAAAAGGCAATTCATCTTAGCTTTCAAAACCAGATCGTTGGAAACATCTTGTTTAGACAAAGCAAATGTCAGAGCAAATAGAAATTAACAAATTGAAAGCAAAATTATTTCTTTGCTTGCAGGTAAAATGGACCCATTACTCGTCCAAATAGCTGTGCATTAATCAAATGATAATAAGGCATTCATGTGTGCCCAACTTTCTAGCCTTCTATAAATGTCTTAGATGTGAGCTAAATAATTTTGGCCTTTGATAAAATATTTTTACTGCCAAAAAAGCTAATTGTTGTTTCATATTTGGTTTACATAGTTATTAGTAAAAGACACTGTGGCTTATCTCAAATGTATTTATATTTCAAATCTTTCGGAAGTTAGCCAGTTAAAATCGAAATTTTTAGTCATAAAAAAAGTTTGAACTTGCTCCACTGTTATTTAGTTTATGTGTGTTTTATTGTTTCTTTCACTTTGTTATTTCGTACTAGGCCTTTTAAAGAAATTTTTCAAGACAGTAAGCAATAAGAAGTCTACTTTTCAATATACTGAGCAGTGAATTGTAAAATATATCATAAAAAGAGCATATAAAAAATATATGTGCTTTAAAAACAATAATAAAACAAAAATGATACAAAATATCCACACTCCAGGACAATACATAAAATATTAATTTATGCTCAAAACCCTCCATGTGCCTTTCCCAATAACACTCTTTCCTCCTTGCTCAGGAGTAACCATGATTCTGAATTTATATTAATATCTTTCTGTTTCTACATAGCTTTAAAACCACATATGTATGTTTTATCAGTAAGGTCGCAATCAGGGAAGGAAAACCACTATTCGCAAAGAAATATAAAATTTATAATAGGAAACTGGAACTTATATAATTGTGAGATTAGGTGGGGAAGGAGAGGTCCGAAATGATCGGAAAAATACCACTAACCATGCCTGGCTTCATTAACACATTAGTGTTTGCAGGAAGTGAGGCATGTCCAGCACTGGAATGGAAGCGCAATGCCTGGTGTAAACAATCAAGGGAAGATTATCAGCTCTGTGAGTTTGCAGCCGATGTATGGGTGGGACTGGTTTTGCTATCACACAGTGGGGTTGACAGTCAATAAGGAAAGCCAGAACCTTTGCTTCTGTTCCACACTGCCTTCACCTAGGATGTCCTTTACCATTAATGGCTTCCGCTGCCTTTTAAATCTCATGAAAAGTTCTATCGGGTCTCACCTTTACCCAAAACAACACCAAGAAGGCATATGTGGAAAATATCAGAAACACATATGTGTTACTACACAACATATTGTACAGTTTTGTCTGTTTTTAAACTTTAAATAAATGAAGCTATACAGAGTGATTTCTGTGATTCACTTCTGTTGTTCACAATTGTATTGGAGGTTCGCTCATGTTTTTATTGTGTATTCTATTTTTCTATTTTTTTAATATGCCACAAAACTTCCTTTTTTTTTTTTTCTTTGAGACAAAGTTTTGCCCTTGTTGTCCAGGCTGGAGTGCAGTGGCATGATCTCAGCTCACTGTAACCTCCGCCTCCCAGGTTCAAGTGATTCTCCTGCCTCAGTCTCCCAAGTAGCTGGGATTACAGGAAAACTTTCTGTTTTTATTGGTCATTCTGAACAATGTTAGTATAGACATGTATGTACACTTTTCTTGGTGCACACATGCAAGAAATCAGAGGAAATGATAAATCATAAGGTAGTCACATATTGAGCTTCACTAAGAAACAGTAACCTGATTGTCAAAATAATTATATGAATCTACACATCGCTTGCAGTGGATAAGAGTTCTATTTGCTCCAAATTCACTCTCTGACAATTAATATAGACCTACTCTTAATTACCGCCTACCTCGTGATTATGAAATGATATTTTAATTGATACTGTTTCATTTTCTAATGACTACTAAAGGTTTTACAATATCACATATATTAATGGATTCTTAATGTTTCCGCCTTTCTTAAATCTCTATTTACATATTTACTTATGTTTGTCTACTAGTCAAATATACCTATTTGTTCAATTTTAATATTAGTATTCTACTTGATTTGTAGAATATATTTATATATTTTTCATTTTATTTATTTATTTTCTTTATATATGTGTGTAGTTTTAGGTTTATGCTGTTCTTAAGTTTATTGAAGACTTCCATCAGACATCTAATCTCAATTATTTATTGGGGTAATATTTACATTAACTATAAATATAAAGATAGTTTATATACATAGTTTTTAATTTTTGTTTCTACTAATTTATACCGTGAGGTCATAAACTTCATTTTCTAAATTGCCTTACACAGTTTTTGCTCAGTTTTATTTTAGTTTTGCTTTTTCATTGTATTTCTTCTTATGTCTATTTCTAGGAATATGCCCATTTCATCTAAACATTAAACATTGTTGCCATAAACATGCTTATCATATTTGTTATTATTAGTATTTGTATACCATTGCATTGCTAACATCATTTGTATTTCCTGTCATTTTTCTTTTTCTGTTTTTTTTTTTTTAATTTTTAAATTTTTAAATTTTTTTATTTTTGTTTTGAGATGGAATCTCACTCTGTCACCCAGACTGGAGTGAAATGGCACAATCTTGGCTCACTGCAAGCTCTGCTTCCTGGGTCAAGCTGTTATCCTGCCTCAGCTTCTGGAGTAGCTGGGATTACAGGTGCCCGCTACCACGCCAGGCTAATTTTTGTATTTTTAGTAGAGATGGGGTTTCACCATGTTAGCCAGGCTGGTGTTGAACTCCTGACGTCAGGTGGTCCACCTGCCTCAGCCTCCCAAAGTGCTGGGATTATAAGCGTGAGCCACCACGTCCAGTCTCCTGTCTCTTTTCTTGATAAATTTCATTATAATTTGTTTCAATTTTTTTTGAAAAAACAACCATTGATATTGCCAAATTTTCTATGAGTTTTGTGTCTAGTTAACTAATTTCTGACCATATTAGTTCTTCCCTTTAATTGTGCAGAATATGTTTCACATTTTTAAAAATAATGTCCTGAGATGGATGCTTACTCCTTAATATATAGCCGTTCATCTTTTCTAATAGTCACATTAAGTATATAGGTATATACACACAAATGTATGTATATAAATATGTATATAAATTCTTCTAATATCTCTGTAAATACAATTTACTTACATGTCTCAAGTTTTAATATTAAATATTTTTAATAATCATTACCCTATAATAGTTCTAGTTTCTTGTGTGGAACCCTTTTTGAAACAGTTTTCATATACATTTACAATTCCTGACTTTTCAAACATACGAGGATGTGTTTTTGTTTTGTTGTTGATTTGGGTGTTAATTGTATTATCCAAGTATTCACTTTAATATATGATCTCAATCTTTAATTTCTTATAAGATAGGTTTATGGCTTGGCACCAGTCAATCTTTGTAAACATTCCACACAGGTTTGTAAAACTAAAATCTAAAATAAAATAAAGTTCTGCTTTTGTTGTGTTCCTAGTTCTACATGTGTCATTTACGTGAAATTTGTTAATCCTGCTATTCACATTTTATATACCTTTACTTATTTTTTGGTCTGCTTGTTCTACCTGTAAATAAGGATCGACAAATATGTTAGGACATATCTATTAAAATCTTATGTTGTCTATTTTGCCTGTAGTTCAGTTTTATTTCTGGTTCACCTTTTCTTTCAGAGTATAGCATTCTATGGCCTTAATTTATTTTGATGAAAATTTCCTATTAGATTTCTTCACTTGTGTGGATTTGGGCTTATGTATCTACCCACTTTTACTAAAGGGAATATTAAACAAAAAGTTTGCATTTTCAAGGATTAATAAATATTTTCAAGAAAATAGCAGCTCTGATGATGTCCTTATATTATCTGTTTCAAATTGTCTTTTCTATTAGAGCTTTGTAATTTATCACTAAATTTTTTATGCTTTTAAGAAGTTTAGTTCAAAACTTTGCTTCATTGACTTTAACATTTCTGAATCTTAAAAGTGTACATATTTTTCTATCATTAACAATTTAAATCAGTATTAATTAATTACACATCTTCCTTACTCAGGTCTACATAGAAAATTGTTAAATCATCTCATAAAAGTGTGAGTTTTTAAAGCATTAAATATAATGAAAATTATGGCCCTAAGAAGCAAGATAAATCATTATCAGTTATGAATGATTTAGCTGTGTTCCACAAAAGCAATATGATAAAAATAGTTATTCTTAAGAAGTCAGTAAGGTAGTCAGTTAAAAAAGCAATATTTAGAAAAGCTACAGTTTTCATATTTTCCAACATTCATAAATAACAATTATACCAGAAATATACTTTTCAGTAATATATAAATATACTCGTATTTCACAATATACGAATTCTAAGGATACTATTATTTGACTTAGGTAGGATATATGTGGCGATATCTACATTATTGTGGTGAAGCAAATGCATATCATTTATCAATTTTAAGAAATCAAGAGTTGTGCCATGTTCCTGAAGGTATTTAATGACTGATGCAAATTTTTCCATTTTTCTCAATTAACTTGTAATTCTAATAAAATGTTATTGAAAACACTAGAGTTTTTTTCTTTTAATTGAGCAGGTGGGAGAGATTAGAAGATGCCAGCTTTCAATAAATAATAAAGCAGTTTATAATTGCATCTGAAACCAGAAAAATAAATAGAATGCACTGAAAAGAACACACGTAAAAATAATAATTGGAAGCACATGTACATGAGATATTTGACAATATTAGTTAAACAAAACATATGATGATGAAAGCTGTTATGTCACTTGATTACATATTGATAAACAAAACAAGTCAAAATTATGGACATCTCTGAGATAACGTGATAACAAGTGGCACAGGAAAATAATGAGAAACAAAGATCGTTAAATAAGGTACTGGGACAATTAGCTATTTTGAAAAATAGGTACAGATCCTTATTTCTACCTGCTTCAAACGGAATTCCATATTAAATAAGGTTGAAATATATGTAGCAATCTATGGATCCTTTTAGGGATGTAAAGTTGTGTTTAAGCATTAAACAGAAGAAATAAACTCTGAAGTAAAATCATTCAGCCACTGTGTCAGATATAAAGAAAACTATGAGGCATATATAATAGGTATTAATAAGGGGTGTAGACATATAACATCGCAGAATTGAAATGTGCAGTGTAAAGGGCAATGAAAATTCAAAAGTCATGAAAGGTCTTATTGTTAAAGGATCCAATATAATTTTAAACACCAGAGATGTGGAAGTGATTGGCAAAAGTTTTATCAAAAGATGCCAAAGAAAGAGTGAAATGAAATGAGAAGGATGAAGAAAAAAAACAGATGATGAGGGATTTATGTTATATAATACAGATTCACTGCAGCATGAACATCAGCTGAAAACATCAGGAAAAATATTAAACAGTATGGCAAATTTTATCTTTTCTTTCTGTCTTTCTTTCTTTTTTTTTTTTTGAGACAAGAGTCTAGCTCTGTTGCCCAGGCTGGAATGCAATGGCGCGATCGCGGTTCAGTGTAACCTCTGCCTGCGGGTTCAAGCGATTCTCCCGCCTCAGCCTCCTGAGCATCTGGGATTACAGGCATGCGCCACAACACCCGGCTAATTTTTCTATTCTTAGTAGAGACGGGGTTTCTCCATGTTGGTCAGGCTGGTCTTGAACTCCCAACCTCAGGTGAGCCGCCCGCCTCGGCCTCCCAAAGTGCTGGCATTACAGGCATGAGCCACCTCACCCAGCCACATTTTATCATTTTAATTCAAATTTATATATTCACAAATATTGTTAACTTTTCTAATCTTTTTAATATTGTTCAGCGAAACATTTCATTTAGTCAATTTTTAGTCATTCGAGATCACATATTTTTGAATGCCAACTATATAACATTACCTCAAAGCAATATATTCAAAGAATTATAGACATACTTGTTCAGTAAGAGTCCTGTTGTTAAATAAAAGACATTGCACCAGCAGTAAATTCTACAATCCTTATCACAATAAACATAGCGCCATTGATATACATAAATATTTAATAGGAATATTAAGTAAAATGGCTAAAATTGTTACGTATTTTCAGAGTGGACAGTAAATTCTGAATTTTCCATCCTCTGATGTCAACGCCCAAAATTAACAATTTCTTAAATTCAAAAACTATTTGTTTTTTACATTAAAATCACTCTTTCTTTTTACTGGGTTGTAAGGTGAATTTTAGTAATTTCTGGAAAAACACTTCTGTTATTTCTATGACAAGTATGATTTGAGCTCTCTTAGTAGAT
The DNA here is from genome assembly GCF_008728515.1 of Papio anubis. NCBI lineage: Eukaryota > Metazoa > Chordata > Mammalia > Primates > Cercopithecidae > Papio > Papio anubis. The sequence goes on from NC_044983.1 coordinate 109,740,471, forward strand.
TAGTATATCTTGTAATTGACCAAAAAAATACTTATTTTTTATAAGACCAACATGGTTTTTCTGAGATGTTTGAAGTAAATTATAAAAGGAGTTTAAGAATAAAGAACTCAGAAATAAAGTCATACACCTACAGCCACTTGATCTTTGACAAAGTCGACAAAAGTAAGCAATGGGAAAAGGATCAATAAATAGTGCTGGAATGGCTGGCTAGCAACACTCAGAAAAAAGTAACTGCACCCTGTACCTTTCACCACATACAAAAATTAACTCAAGATAGATTATAAATTTAGTGTAAGACCTAAAACTATAAGAATTCTAAAAGAACTAGGAAATACCATTCAGGACATTGGACTCAGGAAATTGTGACTAAGTCCTGAAAAGCAATTGCAGCAAAACAAAAATTCACATGGGACCTAAGTAAACTAAAGAGCTTCTGCACAGCAAAAGAAACTATCAATAGAGTTTATAGACAATCTACAGAATGGGGGGAAATATTCACCAACTATCCATCCAAAACCAAGATCTAATATCCAGAATCTATGAGGAACTTAAACAAACGAACAAGCAAAATAATAATAACCCCATTAAAAAGTGGGCAAAATACATAAACAGACATATCTCAAAAAAAGACATACTCATGACCAACAACATGAAAAAAATTTTCTACATCACTAATCATCAGAAAGATGCAAGTCAAAACCATAATAAAATACCATCTCACAGTAGTCAAAATGGCTATTATTAAAAAGTCAAAAAACAACAGATGCTCCTGAGGCTGTAGAGAAAAGAGAACACTTATATACCTTTGGTAGTAGTGTAAATTAGCTCAACTAGTATGGAAAGTTGTTTAGACATTTCTCAAATAACTTAAAACAGAGCTGCCTTTTGGCCCTGAAATCCTATTGCTGGACAGGTACCAAAATGATTTATTGGTATAAAATAAATCATTATACCAAAAATAAACATTCAATTGTATGTGCATTTCAGTGATATTTACAATAACAAAGACATGGAATCAACTTTGGTTCCCACTAACACTGGATTGAATAAAGAAAACGTGGAATACTACACAGTCATAAACAAAACAAAATCATGTCTTTTACAGCAATATGGATGCAGCTGGAGGCCATAATCCTAAGAAAATTAATGGAGGAACAGAAAACAAAATAGTGCACCTTCTCAATTTTAAGTTGGAGCTAAACATTGGGTACTCGTGGATGTAAAGATGTCAGTAAGAGACACTGGGGATTACTAAAGGAGAGAATTAGGGAGGGGAGAGAGTGCTAAAAACTATTGTATATTATGCTCAATACCTCGGTGTCAGAATCACTTGTACTCCAAACCTCAGCATCATACAATAGATTCAGGTAAAACACCTGCACATGTACCTCTTGAATTGAAAATAAAAGTTGAAAAAATAAAAATAAAAAAAATTAAATATCTTATATAGCAGTGAAAATATAAAATTGTTGTCCATATTTTCATAGTTGTGATATAAATTATGAAATTAGAATGTAACATTAGCTTCCTGAGAGGAATGGCATGTATTGATTGGATTATACCATGTATAAAAATAGATAGATTTCCAGATATAAGTATTTGGCCTTCATTTTATTTTTGCATTAGTATTAACGCTAAAATATGTCTAGCTAATGATGTGTTTATGATATCTCTGATACTAACACAACAGACAGTTACTAGTAGTCATTTATTTTAAAAAATGAAAATCAGTAAATAGTCATCAATGAGGTTAACATTGTTACTCTCTATGACAAAATTTTATAAGTAAATATCAAAGTGAACTTGTAAATTAAGAGGATCAAGAATAAAACATTATCTTCCAGGTAAAAAGGAGTATATAAACACTTTTTTAAGCCCTGTGATAATAAGTAATATGTGAAGATTTATGTTTTCCATCATACTGGAGATTTTACACATAAGCTGACACTTTCAGAAGGGCAGATTCTCAATATTCTTTCAGATGATTTCTTGAATAAAAGTTACTTAAATCAAGTAGATTAGGAAATTATGTTCACAGTGAGACATAATTAAATTTTTAATTCTTTTTTTATTTTACAAATATGTTCCCAAATTTGTTGGAATAATTGATGCTTTGTAAAATAAAATCTAAGAAATAAAATCACATTCTTAGCATCTATTCTTCTCTTTATTTAACATTAATCAATATCAGACAAATATCTACACATGAATGACTGTAATAAAAATATTCCATTATTTCTACTGAAGGAATCTGTCCTTCATTGTAAATTTGAAAATTAATTAGATTTAATATTACTTCTCATTTGTATTTTAGTAGTATTTATTTTTTAAATACAATTTTATTTCTTTGTTTTTATTTTCATTAACATTATTATAACATATGATGGTGGGTTTTTTTGTTTTGCTTTGTTTTTTGGTTTGTTTGTTTGTTTGCAGAAAAGTTTATAGGAAGCTGTGTGCCCTGTGCAGAATGATTAAACTCTGAGAAATCTAACTCAGAATATTCAGGTGACAAAAGTATTCTAAACTCTGCTTTTATTTATTTTCAATACTTTTTTTTTCTTCTGTATATTAAATCTTTATAATTGACTCTTCTTTTTCAGCTGTTAACTTCAATATCCTCCTAAATTCGTATTTCCTTATCATTCATAGTGATTTAAGTTAGCTGTAAGTTAGGTCTTTTATGTTGCTTTTTCTATCTTTAAAGAATTTAGAGATTTTTAATCAAATGACTATTCATGTAATAGAGCATTTTAAGCTTCTCAATTATATTAACAAGTCTTTGGAACATTATTCTTATCACCATATATTCTAGTAAGATTCCAAGCTTGAAAATACAATTTCTGTCTGCCAAACAAAATGTAAAAAATACGTTGATTGCATATTTATGTTCTGCCAGAATGGCTTTGCAAAAGAACAGCCTTGTTATAAATAAATGAACACTTTTATAACATGGCTTTTTTATAATTTCAACTTTTATTTTACATTCATGAAGTATATGTGCATATATGATACATGGGTATATTGCATGAGGCTAAGGTTTTGGATATGGATGAACTCATCATCCAGGTAGTGAGCGTGGTATCCAACAGGAAATTTTTCAGCCTTTTCTTCCCCTCTAACAGTCCCAGTGTCTATTTTTCTGTCTTTATGCCCATGTTGTCCATATGTACCCATGTTTAGCTCCCACTTACAAGTGGTAACATACAATATTTGGTTTTCCATTCTTACATTAATTTGCTTAGGATTATGGCCTTCAGCTTCATCCATGTTTCTGGAAAGAACATTATTTTGTTCATTTTTTATGGCTGTGTAGTATCCTATGTTGTGTAGCTACCACATCTTCTTCATTGAGTCCACGATTGATGGGACCCTGATTGACTCTGGGTCTTTGTTATTGTGAATGGTGCTGCAATGAACATACAAGTCCATGTGTCATTTGGCAGAATAATTCCATTTCCTTTGGGTACATACCCAGTAATGGGATTGCTGGGTTGAATGTTAGTTCAGTTTTAATTCTTTGAGAAATCTCCAAACTGCTTTGTACAATAGCTGAACTAAGTTACATTCCCACCAACAGTGTATAAGTGTTCCCTTTTACTGCAGCCTCACCAACATCTGCTATTTTTTTAAATTTCTAATAGCAACCACTATGACTTATATGAGATGGTATCTCAATGTGGTTTTGAATTTCATTTCACTGATGATTACTCATGTTGAAGTTTTGTTTTTTTCTTTTTTTTTTCATATGTTTATTGGCCACATGTATGTCTTCTTTTGAGAAATGTCTATACATGTCCTTGGCCCACTTTTTAACAGTATTATTTGGTTTTGGTTTGTTCCTTACACATTCTGGATATTAGACCTTCATCAGTTACATAGTTTGTGAACATTTTCTCCCTTTCTCTATGTTGTCTGTTTACTCTGTTGATAATTTTGTTTTTTGTTTTTTTGTTTTTGTTTTTTTTTTTTGACAGAGTCTTGCTCTGTTGCTCAGGCTAGAGTGCAGTGGCGAGGTCTCAGCTCACTGCAAACTCCACCTCCCGGTTTCCAGCGATTCTCCTGTCTCTGTCTCCCAAGTAGCTGGGATTACAGGCACCTGCCACCATGCCCCGCTAATTTTTGTATTTTTAGTAGAGATGGGGTTTCCCCATGTTGGCTAAGCTGATCTCAACTTCCTGACCTCAGGTGATCCATCCACCTCAGCCTCCTAAACCCAATACTTGGTTTTCCATTCTTGCATTAATTTGCTTAGGATTATGGCCTTTAGTTGCATCCATGTTTCTGCAAAGAACATTATTTTGTTCATTTTTTATGGCTGGTCTCAAACTCCTGACCTTAGGTGATCCATCCACCTCAACCTGTTGATGGTTTCTTTGGTTGTGCAGAAGCTCTTTAATTATGTTCCACTTGTCAATTTTTTGTTGTTGTTGCAATTGCTTTTGAGGACATAGTCATGTATCCTTTCCTGAGCCTGATGTCCAGAATGGTATTTCCTAGGTTTTATTCTAGAATTTTTACATTTTATATGCTTATGTTTTACATTTAATTCTTTAATCCATCTTGAGTTAATTTTTGTGTATGGTGAAAGATAAGGGTCCAGTTTTATTTATCCTCATAGGGATAGCCAGCTATTCCTGTGCCGTTTATTAAATAGGGAGACATTTCCTCATTGCTTATTTTTTTTTTTTTTTACTCTGCTTAAAATCAGATGGTTGTTGTGTGGAGCTTAATCTGGGGTTCTCTGTTATGCTTCACTGATCTATGTGTCTGTTTTTGTACCAGTTTCATGCTGTTTTTGTTATTATAACCTTATAGAATAGTTCAAAGTCAGGTAATGTAATACTTCTGACTTAATTCTTTTTGTTTAGAATTGCTTTGGTTACTCAGGCTCTTTTTGAGACTTCATCTCTACAAAGAAAAAGTGATAATAATTAAATGTTAGCTGAATGTGATGCCACATGTCTTTAGTCCAAGCTACTCAGGAGGTTAAGGCAAGAGAATTGCTTGAGCCCAGGAGTTTGAGGTTACAGTGAGCTACAATCATGCCACTGCACTCAGATGTGGGTAAAAGAGTGATACTTTGTCTCAAAAAAAAAAAAAAAAAAAAAAAAAAAAAGACTTGCTATGTGACAGATACAAAGTTTCAGTTATGCAAGATTAACAAATTCTAGATATCTACCCTACACCACCCTGCCTATAGTTAAAAAAAAAAAAAAAACTATATTGTACTGCATTGTACTCTTAAAATATTGTTAAAAGAGTGTATCTCATGTTACATTTTCTTACTATGCCAAAAACAAAAGTTTAATACGAATTAATCTACTGAAAACATTGAGTAGCACCCATTGAATGAAAGAAACAAAAACCCCCATCTTTGCATGCAGTGCAAATAGCAGATGACTATTCCAACAAAAATGATGTTGATCATAATGATCACGATGAAGCTAATATTTATTGAATGCCTGTCACATAAATGGCTTTGAGTAATAGAAATAAATTATGTATTTATGCACATGTATTTAATTCATTTTTATATGCTTATGTTTATATTTTTTATATGAATTTAATCTTTGCAAAAAGCTAATGGAATATGCCATTTACTCATTTTATAAATCAACAGTTACAGAAATTTAAGCTTAATAGCTACAGATTACATGATGTCATGTATAGAAAAACTTAATACTACACCATAAAACCCCACTTAGAACTGGTGAAAATAAGAAATTCAATAATGTTGCAGAATAGGAAATCAACATACAAAAACAAGTAGTATCTGTATACACCAATAACAAACTGGCTGAAAAGAAATCAAGATTGAAATTTAATTTATAATAGCTACAAAAATAAAATACATAGAAAGGAATTTAACCAACAAGGTGAAAGATTTCTACAAGGGCAAATGGAAAAACACAATGAAAGAAACTGAAAAGGACACATAGACACAAATAAAAAGACATTCCATGTTCATGAATTAGAATAATCAACTATTTATTTAATCAATTATTAAAATAACCACACTACCCAAAACAACTGCCAGATTTGATGCCCTCTCAATGCCAACGGAATTCTTATCAAAAATTTAAAAAGCTAAAATTTGTGTAGAACCACAAAAGACCCCAAATATCCAAAAGAACAAAGCTGAGGAAAAAGAACAAAGTTGCAGGCATAATATTACCTGACTTCAAAATATATTATAAAGCAATAGTAACCCAAACAGCATAGTAATGTTATAAAAATAGACACGGAGGGTAAAAGAATAGAGTAGAGAACTGTGAAGAAAGAAGTTCACATATTTACAGTCAATTGATTTTCAATCAAGGCACCAGGAACATATACTGAGGAAAGGACAGTTTCTTCAACAAATGGTGCTGGAAAAACTGAATATCTATATTCAGAAGAATGAAACCAGAACTCTGTCTTTCACCACATACAAAAATCAACTCTAAATGGAGTAAAAATTTAAATGTAAGACAAAAAAATGTAAAATTATACAACTGAAAGAAAACATACAGAACATTGGTTTGGGAAAATATTTTGTGGGTAAGACTTCAAAACCACAAGTAATAAAGGCAAAAATAGACAATATATTAACTAAAAAGCTTCTGCAAAGCTAAGGCAACAAAAAAGAGAATGAAGAGAGGCAGCCTATAGAACAGGAGAAAATATCTGAAACTATTCATCCAACAAGGGATTAATATCTAGAATACACAATAATCTCAAATAATTCAACAGCAAAAAACAAATACTCCAATTTAAAAATGGGAAAGAAATCCAGACAGATATTTTTCAAAAGAAGACATGCAAATGGCCAAGAAGAATATTTGACAATGCTCCACATCCCTAATCATCCGATAAATGCAAATAAAACCAACATTGAAATATCATCTCATTCCAGTCAGAATGGCTATTATCAAAAAGACAAAAAAATAACAAATTTTGGTGAGGATACAGAGAAAAGAAAACTCTTTTACATAGTTAGTGAAAATGTAAATTAGCAGAATAATTATAAAA